>NC_071334.1:11397436-11542436 GCF_027744825.2 Synchiropus splendidus | reverse complement strand
TATATATATATATATATATATATATATATAATTTATATATGTTTCTTTGACAGAATTATGGCTATTAATTTTTTAGTTAATATTACCGAATGTTTTGTTTTTGTTTTTTTGTTTTTTTTAAAAACCTTTTAAAACTGTATATAGTTTTAGGACTCAGAGCAACCCTAGTTAAAAATAAGGACAAAGAGCACGATCATGTCATGATGACAAAATATGCTGTCTGAAATATCATAAAGGAGAAGTGGTTTGATTCCAAACTCCTAGAAGGCCCAGTTGGATTTGTTCTATCAGCCATCATGTCAAACAAATCCCTGATGTACTGCATAGCATATTCAATACATTGCAGGACAGTGATTGTCAATCTGATTTCAACTTCAAAAAATATATATAAAATATATATTATATATAGAATATATATAAAAAATATGTGCAACATTTCTTTGACAGAATTATAGCTATTCATTTTGTAGTTTTTTTTTAAACCTTTTAAAACTGTATATAGTTTTAGGAGTCAGATGCCACAGCAGTTAAAAATAAGGACAAAGAGCGCGATCACGTCATCATGACAAAATATGCTGCCATGCTGAAACATCGTAAATGACAAGTGGTGTCAGAACAAAGGTTTGATTCCAAACTCCTAGAGGGCAAAGTTGGATTTGTTCCATCAGCCAACATCACAAGCAAATCCCTGATGTACCGTTGAGCATATTCAATACATTTCATAGCAGTGGTTGTCAATCTGATTTCAACTGGAAAAAAAAAATAAAATAATAATAATAATAATAATATATATATATATATATATATATATATATATATATATATATATATATATATATATATATATATATATATATATATATATATATATATATATATATATATATATATATATATATATATATATATATGTCACATTTCTTTGACAGAATTATGGCTATTTTATTTTGTGGTTAATATAACTGAATTTATTTATCGATTTATTTTTGATATATAACCTTTTGAAAGTGTATATAGTTTGAGGAGTCAGAGCGATGCCACCCCAGTTAAGAATAAGGACGGAGAGCAGGAGCACATCATCATGACCAAGCACGCAGCCAATTAGCATGTAAGCATACGCAGGATTTATTTAAATAACAAACGATAAGAGCACGGAAGGAGGCCAAACTGCCTGCCGTGCCAGCAGGCAGGCACAAAGACAGAGCCAGCCTCACTCACCGACTGGTGCTTTTTGATGGGAGCTTGGCAGGCTGGGACTCTCTGGAGAGGCGCAGTGGCGTCGTCAATAACAATGACTGTCTGCGGCTTATTTATTTTCTAATCATCTTGAATCAGTCTGTATTGACACTGACATCTGTGCTTGGCAGCAGTGGAAAGCCATCACTTGATCTGCATGTATATTTGTGCTTGGTGCATATGGCCGGCCTCGCTGTACGTCGTGTTTGACAAGGAAGGTGACCAAGATATGGTTTAAGTCGCTTGCCTGCTGAAAAGACTCTATTCACTCAAGTACTCGTGGCTTCACTGTAGGACAGCCTACGTGGCTGAGGGGTCAGAAGTACTCAAGGCCAAACACTGTGTAGAGCCCGAGTGGCATTTGATGTATCTGTCCTGGAACATAAACATGGCAACTACTACGTCAATGCATGTCTCTATTTGCAGGATTGCATTCTATGGCTGCATTCCATTTGTCTTGAAGCCAACCAAGGCTAACGTTGTGCCTCTAATGGCCACAAAATATGTCAGTCAAGCTTTAGAATTTACACAATCCTTCAGCGAGCATGGGGGTGCACACTTTCCCCTCCTCCTATTGGCGTTCGCCTTTCCACAACCTCACTCGCTGGCTGATAGAAAAGCCCACGTGTATTTAGATGAGGCTACTAGAGTTGTCGCCAGTTGCTTTTCGCTAGAATAAGCTAGGATGAAGCAGCCAAGTTGACCACACTGTTTAAAGGTACAGTACTGTTGGCACGTACTAGCCCGTAACACTGGTGATGTGTACAGTGGAAAGGGCAACTCAGAGCCTTATCTCACCTGCAGCCAGCATCTCTGAGAACAATAGAACTGACTGACTGCTATATTTCTTTGGAACTACAATAATATAACTTCAGATCTTCATGTTGTCATCTTTGTGAGTCATTGTTGTAAAAAGCGAATTGCATTTTGAACGCCATTCTTTTCTGGCGTCATTCAGTTCTACAAGTGATGCTTTCAGATGAGTGAATTTTTATATACTGTTACAGTGGTACCTCGGTTCTCGACCACAATCCGTTCCAGACGACCATTCGAGAGGTGATTTGTTCGAAATCTGAATCGATTTTTCCCATTACAAAGAATGGAAAAAGAAATAATGCGTTCCGAGCCTTAAAATAGGCTTTTGTAGGAGTGAATGTAGAGTGTCTGCTGCAGGTGCGCTGTTCCTCTATGTGTGTGGCCGCTGCATGTGGGAGGGGTTGCTGAGTGAGTGACGTCTCTCCAGAAGTGAAGAGGTGCCCGGTGCGTGTCCAGCTCTGAATGTGCGCTTCTGTGCAGTTTGGCTGTGACAAAGTCATAAACCAAGTCACGCTCTGTCCCAGACTCGCCTCATCCCTGTCCCAGCTCCAGCCCACAACAGGACATCAAACCCTGGAGCGGAGGTGTGGAGAGCGAGCACCTCCCCTGTGACACTCTACCACGGTCCAGTGCGGAGACAGGAAAGGTTTTACACCTCAATATGAAGAAAAAACAGTCAGTAAATGTTGCTAACGGGACACGTCTGCATACAGAGGCTGCGTTATACACAATAACAAAGCGCGTAGTGGGTCAGCTGATCAGTCCGCGTACGTTATGTTTTTCCGGCTTTTTTCAGGGGCGTTTGAGTTCTGGATTTTCGTTCAAAATCCGAAGCAAAAAAATCTCGAAATTTTTGTTTGAACTCCGATTTGTTCAAAGACCGGGACGTTTGAAAACCGAGGTAGCACTGTATTTTGAATTGTTAACTCATGAATCTGTGTGGTACTTTCCACGTTGTATATAAAACATACTGCCTTATAAACACTTTTCTCTTTTTTTCATCCCTGAACAATAAGGTAACACACTTTGGACGTGAAGTTGACGGATGAGAGAGTGAAAGTTGTATAAAAAGACTTTGGCCTTTTGCCCTCATGTCTCGCAGACACAGATAGCCGTTGGTTTTGGACAGCTGTATGACTGACTGCATCTCCACTGAGGAGCACATTTTTCCACTTTTCTGCCTGGCTCGACTGCCTGGTATGCCAAGAATCGTTTGCTTGTCTGGAGAAGGGACGGCGGATGTGTATGTGTGTGTAGGTCTATGGTGTGTGTTGCTCATGTCCATCTCTCTCACTTGCTGAAACATATCCGTCCAAATTTGACAGCATGGGGGCAGACAGCCATGTTGCAGGATTCTGATCATTTAAATGCTCAAGGCACGCTTGAATAGCAGAGGTGCTAAAAAAAAAGGAGGAAAAAATACAGACGAAGAGGAGTCCTTCACTTGCTTTCATATCACACCAGGGACTGCCTGCCACTTTCCTGTGGAAAATAATGCTCACTTGTCAATCTTCCAACAGCCAGTCAGATCGCTGCCCATCCCATCGAGACCTATTGAGGTGTGTGCTTTGTTTCATCTGGGGCAGGCCTCCGAGGGGCACAGGCCCCTGGTAAACCTATCTATCAAACACCTCCAAAATGTAGGGTAAAGACAAAGGTTCTTCTGAATACGCCCACTGACACGATAGACCTTCTAACAGAGAAGCTGAATGAGAGATCAAGATTAAAAATCATGGCCCAAATACGATCATTGGATTCAAATGCCAGGGCTTCCCTTTGTCACCAGTTCTGTTCATTACTTTTATGGACAGAATTTCTAGGCGCAGCCAGGGGTCGGAGGGGATCCTGTTCGGGAACCACATAATTTTATCTCTGCTATTTGCGGACCATGTTGTTCTGCTGGGGCATGCGCTGGGGCGGTTTGCAGCCGAGTGTGAAGCGGCCGGGATGAGGATCAGCACCTCCAAGTCTGAGGCCATGGTTCTCGACCGGAATAAGGTGGTTTGCTCTCTCCAGGTTGGTGGAGAGTGCTTGCCCCAAGTGGTGGAGTTAAGTATCTCGGAGTCTTGTTCTCGAGTGAGGGAAAAGGGGAGCGTGAGATTGATAGACGGGTTGGTGCAGTGGGAGCAGTGATGCGGTCGCTGTATCAGACCGTCGTGGTGAAGAGGGAGCTGAGTCACAAGACAAAGCTGGCTGGGCACACTCTTAGAGATAGGGTGAGGAGTTCGGTCATCCGGGAGGAGCTCGGGTAGGAGCCGCTGCTCCTCCACATCGAGAAGAACCAGTTGAGGTGGCTCGGGCATCTGATCCGGATGCCCCCTGGACGCCTCCCTGGGGAGGTGTTCCGGGCATGTCCTACCAGGAGGAGACCCCGGGGAAGACCCAGGGCTCACTGGAGAGATTATGTCTCCGGTCTGGCCTGGGAACGCCTCGGGATCCCCCGGGAAGAGCTGGAGGAGGTTTGTGCGGACCGGGAAGTTTGGGCTTCCCTGCTCCGAATGCTGCCTCCGCGACCCGACCCCGGATAAGCGGTAGAAGAAGGTGAAGGTGAAGGTGAAGGATTCAAATGTAACACATTGTACATTCTTATATCGAAGCATCAGATAGTTCCATGTACATATCCGTCACACCAGGGAAACCGTCTTTAAAACAGCCATTGCAATGTTACATTCTAACCCTCAATAAAGGCTATAGAATGTGTTCACCTTTGAGAGTTTGCAAAATGGCCGCCACGTTTGACATGCTCCAATTTAACAGACCTCTTCACCTTCAGAAGACACTTGTTGCCCCACTGAACTGGTGACTATTGTTATTTTCTAATGAGTCTTCGTAACACCAGTAAAAACACATCATATTCATCATATTTATATTATATATGATATAAATTAGGGGTGGGATTCGATTAAAAAAATTAATCTAGTTAATTAGAGAATTTGTGATAAATTAACCGCAGCTTAATGATATCAGAATATTTGCCACAAGAAGCCACATTTTTCAGTTTGAATGAATGTGGTATATTACTGAATCAAATGATGGAGCCACACATACATTTAAACAACAAAATATTGTTTATTTTGCATCAGTTTGACAATAGCACAATAAATCATGATGGTGTCTATATTCAAGTTTTTATATCACCTTATTTAAACTAAAGCTCTTTTAAGGTCTTGAAAATATTTGTAGAAGAATTTCAATTTTATAAGAATTTCAAGTCCATTCACAGCAGTGGAAACTCTGGCCATTGTGTAGTGAAAAACATCCCTGAACAAAAGCAAACAGATGCTTTTGTTTGCTTCTGTTCAGGGATTCCTCCATGTTTGTTGTTGTTGTTATCATCCTAGCTGTGATGTGTCTTGTGCATCAGTGTGATCAGTGGACCAGGAACTCATGCACTTCCAAAGGTGCAGGAATTAAATGACATTTTTTGGTAGGTGGTTCAGACAGTGGTCAAGTCCCACCACTAATATTAATATAACATATTTCCCGCTATTTGAAGGGATTTTGTCACTGAAGCTTATGCTCCCAATGTGAGTGTTAACATGGAACGTCACCAGGAGTGCTGTGAAAATAGATCAGTGGGAACGTTGTTCATTTATCCCCCGTATTGGTGAGAATTTAAGAAAGCCTTGAACGTCAAACAATAACACCACTGCGCTCACTGCACTTGACAAGGGCATAATTATCACAAATGAACAAACAATGGCCTAATTACTTAAATGGCTGCCCGTTGGTGAATTAGCCACAGCACAACACTCAAGTAAGGCGATTCTCAGTAGAGAAGGGAAGCATCCAGTCATTTATCTCTGCTCCAATGCAAGTCAGGAGGAAGCAGCCCGAGGATACGTGCTATACACGTACACACCTGCATTTCCATGTGACTCTTGTAGACACTTTTGCATTCGCTTCATGTGAAGGTCTGCTGTGGGTGATGAACCGCAGTTGAGAGGGTTTCACGTGTTAGAATGGCTTTGTGGAGATGGAACCTCACTGGTCACCATAGTAGCAGTTCAAATAACCACCGTTCTCAAGTGGTCCCAGAGTCAGTTTTGCTCCTACACCTAATTTAAAAGCCGAATCGTTCAACTGAAGCGTGTTTCCACCGTGTTTCTTGCCGCCGTTTATTGTGCGCCACGTAAAAGAAACATGGGGTGTGTCACTTGGCATGTATAGCATCTAAGATCATTCAAACTACATGGGAGGGGAAATGAAAACACCTGTGCATCAATGTTCTTTGGCGGTTTAACTCCATAGGAGTGAAAATGTCTGGGCTGTTGGGCATCAGGAAAAAAGACCCAGCAACATACAACCAGATGAGAAACAAGGGTGGACTGAGGCCCTGTTCTGGTTGGATTAGTCTCACCTTAGGGGGCGGGTTAGTATAAATGACCAGTGCCATCTAAGTGCTTGATGTGAGTAATCACTATCCCATGACATCAGCGAAGATGACCAGGGTTTTTACCACTGGAAAAAGGGTTTGAGGAAATTACCCCAAGTGAGGCTGATCCTCCGCTAACAGACCAGTGGTATCCATGTGTAGATTTAACATGGCATGGCACTGAACTGCATTTGAACCTGTCATCCCCCCAAACTGAAACTCGACCTGAAGTTTCCTTGATGCACATCGGCGAGCGGAAAATCTGCTCCAGCTTCTAGCCCTGTGAGAATCTCTATTTTGTTCAGTTCAGGGGCCTATTTTGAATGTGAACCTTTACAAAGACAATAAACCTTTGAAATGATTGTTGTAAAAAAAGAAAATGATCATAAAAATGAAGTGCCCCTCTCACACCACGGGGAAATTAGTGGGATGATCGGGTCAACCGGATCATTTCACGCTGTATGATGGGACCCTCCCTCGATCATGAACAACCCTCCAATGGACGTGGGGATCATTTCTCATACGTCATCGTGCTGAGAAAGGCGTGAGAGCGCGGAGGCAGCTCAGCGAGTGGATTGACCCCTCCCACTTGTGGCACTCTCGCTGACATGTCTAATCCAGAGTGAACTGGTCGTGAATATTACCCAACTCCCCTGGTCAAACAAATCCAATTGGCCCAGGGCTGTAGGCTGCATTACGGCCCTCATGACTTCACATTATGGAAAAAGAAAGTGCGAATGTAAAAAAAGATAAAACAAAATAAACAATGAACAAGGATGTTTTTTTTTTAACGTAGACCATTTGAAAACAGAAATAATAAGTGCAACAATAAT
Source organism: Synchiropus splendidus (assembly GCF_027744825.2). NCBI lineage: Eukaryota > Metazoa > Chordata > Actinopteri > Syngnathiformes > Callionymidae > Synchiropus > Synchiropus splendidus. Next base: position 11,535,176 of record NC_071334.1, on the reverse strand, counting down.
AAGTAACAATATTTTACATAATAAATTAATAAATAAACTGACAGATTTCAGATAGCAAACGTACTCCAATTACACATCGGTAATAAAGAGTTTTTTTCATTGTTGTTTTGTTTTTTTTCAGTCCAATTTCAGCCACTTTTCCTAATCATTCTGTGTACAAATAGTTTCAGGATTACGTGGTGATCAATTATTAAGAAGAGCAGACTTATTATGGCTGGTCCTCACAAAGGCAGGACACTAGCACACACACACAGCAGAGATTTTCCTTATTCACCATCCTGTTTGGACGCTGGCGTACCTGTGGTGGAGCCTCCGCATCAATCTTTCACACTTGAGAATGTATAAATATTTGCCCTCAGGTCAAGATATGTTGCAATTGAACTTTTTGTTTATTTCAATAATTCCTCACCAACAAAACGTATGAATAAAACAGGCTCCCTAACAGCAGGGCTGCTGTGCCGGCACCATTCCAGAATTCTGGTGCCTCTTTCAGACAGTTTTTAGTATTCAACATATGATGTATATGGAAGTATATGATCATTGTAGCAGTTTCCAATACGCCTGCAAGAATGTGCTGTTAAAAAGAGCATGCGTTGTTTCAAACAAATGGAACAGTATAATGGTAGCAAAAGACAAGCATAAAGATGCATATTCTCACCATGAACTGATGCTTTATAGCAATGTTGTCATGAGAGAAAAATACATATATGTATGTGACATTTAAAAAGAAAAAAAAGCAAATGAATGAATGCAATTGAAATTTCAGAGTAAAGCGTTACAGTAGTTGAACAAAAATGTGTAGCACTGAATAGAGATGCATAGAAAGTGAGTACATTGTAATTTTATATACAAGAAATCATGCATTTATTTTGAAATAATATCCAACATGGGTACAGACTTGTGACTGGAAAATGAAATGAAAGCACTTTTAAGACTGAAAATATTATATCATATAACTGTGTATATTATTATGTCTTTATTTTTATTGTGCATGGTTGTGAGTAACATTACATGTTACTCATTCTGTCTGTTTCTTCATTACTTTTTTTATTATGAGCAGGAGTTGTGCTTGTAACAAAAAGCAATTTCCTTCGGAATATATAAAGTGATTCTGATTCTGATTCTGAAAAGAAGTGGAAAAAAAAGTGAATGTAGAATACAGTCCTCAAGACATGGGTTAAAGTAATGTATAACAATACAATAATAATAACAATAACCTAGTGAAATGTTGAGAAAGGTAATAAATGAGGAGTGAAAGGGAGAGAGGCACAACTAGGAATGCATCCATACAATAGCAAATATTGAATATGAAACTATTGTATGGACACATAAATAAAAGATGGAGAATAAGGAGCAAATGTGGGGAGAAAAAGCAGCATTAATAAAATCCATGGGTGACCAACAGCCAGCTCCCTCAAATGGCAGAGCACATTGCATGACTTCACTGTTTGAGAGTAACTTAATCAGAAAAAAATATAATACAACTGGTGCAGTTCTTAAAAGGCCCAGCTCAGAATCATTCAAAAATATTGAAAACAAATTGATGGATTTGTCAGCTGTTTGATACCTATCTGGGTTTCAGATGCACAATACAAGTCAGCAGTTTTCAGGGGATTCTCAGCCATTCAGCAAAAGTCTCTGGGCGTGTTGATGAAATATAAAGGTGTGAATACAAAAATCCCTATCATCCCAAAACAATATATATTCATGAGATTAATTACATCACAATCAGTCTCACTCTTCGTGACTCACCATGTCACGAGGTGGCAGATTACAAAAGCATTCTTCATCGAAAGGAAAGTCTCTTCAACAGACTAGTTTGGACACCAAGAAGAACTGTGAGAGGAGAGCAATAGAAAGAGCATTGTTCAGTTCAAGTGACAAGCCATAGGTTACTCAAGGTCACTCAAACAACTGATATTTAAATGCATCATATGCAAGCCACCAGAATGAACGTTGGAAAAAAGTGGCCAGACATTTTTGGTAAAGGGAAATGGTGTCCCGGGGTCGGAGGGGATCCCGTTCGGGAACCTCAGAATTTCATCTCTGCTATTTGCGGACGATGTTGTTCTGCTGGCCTCATCGGGCCGGGACCTTCAGCATGCGCTGGGGCGGTTTGCAGCCGAGTGTGAAGCGGCCGGGATGAGGATCAGCAGCTCCAAGTCTGAGGCCATGGTTCTCGATCGGAATGAGGTGGTTTGCTCTCTCCAGGTTGGTGGAGAGTTCTTGCCTCAAGTGGTGGAGTTTAAGTATCTCGGAGTCTTGTTCTCGAGTGAGGGAAAAAGGGAGCGTGAGATTGATAGACGGGTTGGTGCAGCGGCAGCAGTGATGCGGTCGCTGTATCGGACCGTCGTGGTGAAGAGGGAGCTGAGTCACAAGACGAAGCTCTCGATTTACCGATCGATCTACGTTCCCACCCCTCACCTATGGTCACAAGCTTTGGGTAATGACCGAAAGGATGAGATCGCGGATACAAGCGGCTGAGATGAGTTTCCTCCGCAGGGTGGCTGGGCGCACCCTTAGAGATAGGGTGAGGAGTTCGGTCATCCGGGAGGAGCTCGGGGTGGAGCCGCTGCTCCTCCACATCAAGAGGAACCAGCTGAGGTGGCTCGGGCATCTGATCCGGATGCCCCCTGGACGCCTCCCTGGGGAGGTGTTCCGGGCATGTCCTACTGGGAGGGAACACCTCGGGATCCCCGGGAAGAGCTGGAGGAGGTTTGTGCGGAAGTTTGGGCTTCCTTGCTCCGAATGCTACCTCCGCAACCCGACTCCGGATAAGTGGCAGAATATTAAAAGCCTTATTTCAAAAGCCCTGAAATCATGCTGGAACATAAACTTACATAAACCACACAAACAAACAAAAAAAAAGCGAGAGACTGAAACAGATCATTTGTCTCGCACTCGTGTATTGACTCACAGAACTGGGGTTACATCCTGGTACTGATGGAAACAGAACACAGAGGTCAGAGGCACCAAAAGAATACGTCAATGGATCTTGACTGTGCCGCACTCAATGGCAAATAAATCCCAGCGATTGCTCCCTGATTTAGCATTGTGTCCGGCGATGGCTGTTATTAAATAACTTCTGACGACCAGCAGCCCTGTAAACCTGCTCGTGTCAAGAGTCGTGAGCGCGAGTCGCATATCAATGGCGTTTAATCACCGTGATTATGATTCAGCAGAGTCGATCCACTTTTGATTAATGGCTCGGAGCAAATATGTGCAGGGGGTCTTGTTCATCTGCCGGCTATTATGTCCTTAGACACCTGAAAACTGTTCGCCTCCGATGTGTAACCTCTAACATCATGGCAATAAAAGAATCAGTAAACGTATTCGCCTGCGATAAACTTTATTGCCGCATGCATTTTCTCACATCAAGCCATTTTATGCCCATTTAACCAAACCGCTTTATATTTTTAGACACCTCCAGAGGGGCTTTTGTCCCCGGCAGACCACAAAAAAATGCCTGCAGTTTCTTTGCCGTAGCTGTATCTGTTTCTTCTTCTTTCAATAGTTCAGTTTATCCATCCATCCATCCTCATCTGTTTAACAGTTGCCGGGTCGCGGGGGCAGCAGCTTCAGAAGGCCACACCAAATGCCCTTCTCCTGGGAAACATCCTCCAGCACCAACTGGGGGATCCCGACATGCTCCCAAGCTAGTGTAGAGATATAATCCCTCCACCTGGTCCTGGGTTGACCTCTCTGTCCCGAGTGACAGAACTCCTCACCCAAGTTCATCTTATGAATTGTCTCAATAGTAACGTTGAAATTTGTAACAGAAGGAATGTCTGCATTCTCTGTGTGTGTGTGTATATATATATATATATATATATTGAACTGAATTGGTCATAAAACAATGAAGGAGTGAAGAATTCAAATTCAAGTTATAACTTGGATTAAGAGACATTTGCTTGCGTTTCACCTCCAAGTGGAATACAATTTGAGCACCTTCGATTTCCACAAGAAGCTGGTTTCATGTCATTATTGCGGCAACACAGCTTTGACTTGTCATCCAACATTGACTTGGACACCTTCAATATTAGAGTCAGAATGAGGGTTAATATTTACCCTCCCATCTTTATTATATTACCGTAATTATGGCGTCATTTCAATAATAATATTATATTGCTTAAAATACAGTTTCACTTTCCATTTAAAATATGAATATGAATATGAATAAAATATCAATAAATAAAACAGAGTTCACTGTTAATGGTCATTGTAGTTCATTATAATAGTGGACGATACTTGGGGATGAACTTCAGAGTCATAATCTGGACTAAAATGTGCAAAAAACAAAAGGGGGTGAAACAGAAATAAGCACGCATGTATTTATTTCCACTGAAATGTATCTCCATTTATAATTCCTTGTTGGTATCCACATTTCATCCCTCATTTCGGCACTTCTGGCTTGTGATGAAACGGCCTGTTGAGTGAAAAAGACTTAACACTAAGAGCTCTGTGGGTTATGAGATCAACATGCTGCGATGTGAATTTGTTGTGGATTCATTCTAAGCCAGCGATGCACATTACAACAGATCACGTTCCACAGAAATTGACTTGGTGGCCAAATTTGGGCCTTGAGTTTGAGCTCGAGTGGAACTGCAGAACATTTGACTTAATGAAATCTAAAATTGGAATAGAGTTTTTTTTTTTTTTTTTTTTAAGCTTTCAGCTGCGGCTTCACGTTCGCTTCCTTCCTCATTTGCCCCGGCGGTTTCATCTGACAGTCGCCTTTAAAGTCCCGCTGTAAATCTCTTCTCACTTCATCAGGCGCTGGCGTCACTGGGAACCTCCGTCAAGTGCCCTGACCTCAGCGCAGCTCTGCCACAGTTGACAAAGTGACATAGTGCTGCGAGAGGACAAAGCCATATTTCCCCCCAACACAGCGCGCGACATGACTGACAGCAGGTGAAACAGTCTTTGAACTCAAACAGGAAATGAATGTGCAGCTAACGCGCCGCACGAGTCGCACATTTATCTGGGTGACACGTGTAAAATGCTTGGCCTCGACTCGCTCCTGACCTTCCTGGTGCCGGAGCCGCTTGCAAATCCAAATAAAAGTGGCTTTGCATCCGCATGGCAAAACAAAACTCGACACAGATGTTGGTGCAAAAAGAGGACGAGCAGTTTTACTGCTAAATGACAACATTGTGTGCCCATCAGGCTTTGTTTTTATATCCCAGTCCATTTGATTGTGAACATCTGCTTTGAGTTCCGAGTGGCCTCTGGCGTGAAAATACCGACCCTCGGCTGCCTGCTCCACATCCACTGGCCCTGGTCGAGTATTTCGAATCGGCCCCACAGTACCATGTCACTCTTTCTGAATAATTAATTTCAAGATTCGGGAACTTTAAGGAAACAACGGGGTTTGTCGGGAAGCAGAAGCATATGGCCGTCCGATGGTCTCTAAATATCTACTGAAGATGTAATTCAATAATCCGCCAGCTGCAGCTGTGAGCCATAACATCAAAGTGAGTTGTAATGTGGCTCCTGTTCGATATCAAGCCGAAAAGCTCCTGATGTGCTCAAGCAAAACTGCCATTCAGCATCTGCTCACGTCCCCCTGGCTCTGCTGTAATGTGTGGGGATGAAATATTCCACCTCACCACCAGACACAAAGACTCAACTCAGATCGTGTATTCCGGGCTTGAATAGCAAAGCCATTAAAATCTTCTCCCGGTGACAACGTCGGGCTTGCAATGTGCATAAAGGCCGACCACAATCACGCTCTAGCGCCACCATAATCCATTACACAATGTAATTGAAATAAAAAGTCAGCTTCCCCGGCTTGTGCAGAAACATGTAATAAGCACCATTCATATCAATACTTTATTATTACGGGGAAGCTCAAAGCAATTTCCTTCTGTATTAATGGAGAAATGGCATGAAAGGTGGAAGCGGCTCTGACTGCCGGGGCATTTAAATCTGTGAGGGAGCGCCACTCACTTTCCAAGTCAACACAACGCGCTCCCACTGGATTTACAGTTGAAAAACGACCATTTTTGTGAACAATACCATCATTCAGCGAGGACAAAGAGAGACAAGGGATCCAAAGGCTTTGACTCCACGTCTCGCACACATTCAAAAGTGAAGGTTGTTGTGCTTCCATGTCAAGTGAACAGCAGGAAACATCCCAAAGATGTGCTCCGTTTGACTAATGCCACCAAATTCAGGGTGAATATAGAAAGATCTGTTTGCCTTTCGGCTCAACTGCTCTCCTTTCACCATCACAGGTGAATGCAATTCTTTCCTCCATGCACTATATCTGAGGCACCTTCTCTCCTTATTAAGCAGTAAACAACCCCTTTGTTTTTAACCAAAATAGCACATTTTTTTTTCTTTCCAAGTACAGAACTGTGGTCACAGAGAGGGTGGAGCCTGTTGCTCTGCACAGAAGAGGAGTTTCTCTAAATGATTTTCATCAGTGTATCTCTTTATCCATCACAGTATGTTGTTATGAGCATGTATATATTTTAACGTTTGCCACCTTCTTACCCTATTGCAGCCCTACTCTTCTCTTCGATATGACCGAAGCCTGTTTAAAGGCTGAAATGTTATTGATTCAATCTGACGCTCCCAAGTCGTGCTCAAGCCAAAGGAGGGGAAAACTGGGGACACACTGGAAAGGCTTCCTTGCACAGCATAAAAAGACCCTCACATGTGAAATGGAAAGGAGTCATATTTGTAGATACAATGACTACACAGTCATAGCAAATAAACAAAAAGGGTCTCAAGACCCCATTGTCAAGACCCCTGTCTTGTCTTGGACTCGGTCTTGGTGCTGGGATGTGGATTGTTGGTCAAGTCCAGCCGAGACCACAGATTTATTTATTCTAGCAGAGTGCAAGTCTCACCGAGCGTCGAGCTTTACCTGTCACCTGTAACGTAAACATAAGGAGAAGAGTCAACTTAGTTCTAATTTCAACATGACCAGTCCTGTGTGTGCGCGAGAGCACATACTATGTGTGGTCTTAAGATGGCATTTTCCAGATCTTACAGTTTCTAACCAAATAAGAATGAATTCACAAAGACTTCAACCAAGTGCAGTTTGAACATGTATCCATTTAAGATTTAATGGTTACATCCCGCGAGATCCCGCAACAGGATCTTCAACAAAATCCATCAGACTGCAGTTGAGGCAAAACCCATTGTACAGCAAAGAATGAAAGCTATTCTATACATCACATACACTGCTGACCATAACAGAAAAAAGTTTTCCCTTTACACTATATTTTCAACATCAGAAAAACCTTAATAACCTGTAAAAAGTTTGGTCCGCGTTTCAAATTCCAGGTGCTGAGGATCACGGGAACTGAGTCATAAGTTGCTATTTTTACCTGGACCAAATCCCAAAAGTTGCATGAACCCTGTTTTCACGTTCATGTAATAACAGTTTCATGTGCGAAGCGACAGAGCGTGCGGCAGCGGCGGACGGCCATGAGTGAAAGAACTGCTGATAGATATCAAAAGTGTACAATTGATTCCATGAATGCATTCATATTTTAATAAAATGGAATCAGATTACATCTCACAACACTTCACTCATGCTATATTGAGACTGACCTGCAGTTCATTCGACATTAATTCCAGCAGCTCGCTGCAGAGTCTTCTCTCCTCAGCCTGGAACGCAGCACAGAGGCAGCAGCAGCAGCTTCGCTCTGTCTCACTTGTCCTCAGAACGTGAGACAGGTTATTATTTACGAAAAGAAGTGATCCAATATACAGCCTGTTTATAAAAAAGAGAAGAAGAAAGGCATAGGTGAGCATGAAATGTATTTGTATTTATGTTTAAATTTGCATAATCCTTCCCATTCATCTATCCCTCCGAGGTGGAAGAGGAGTAGAGCTGTGCCGCACTTTGTTGACTTAACTAGCTATTTGACAAAGACAAAGTACAACACAAATGGGACAATGACACTGCAAAGGCAATGACAAAAATGAGGCAGGGAAAATGGTTCTCTTGGATGTATGCAAGCTCACAGTTGTCCCCATCCTGTGGGAGCACTTGGCTGGGATTACCTTGACAAGGTTCCTCACACATGCTCTTTTGAATCCTAATGAGGAGCTGCAGTCCGACAAATAGATCTGTGAACTATTTGAATTTAATTTTTTCCTCCATTGTGTCCACGCCGTTGCCAAGAGCAAGGCGATTCGGAATCGATATGTTGCAACAAAGAACACTTATCCTCGAGATTGCAGCTGTTTTCGCTTCCCATTATTGAGCACAAAGACCATTTGTGTACCTTCATGAATGTTTGACAATCACAGGTATTCCGCCATCAAAAGACTCTTCAATTATTCAAAAACAAAAGGTGTTTTGTGAACTTGGCTCCTTGTTGATTATCAAGCCATGCACTACGCCATGGTTGTAATTAACTGTGCTATGTGCTGTTGGAGAGCATGTTTTGTATAGAGGGAAAAAAAAAGCCCATAAACTTCAGCTCACTATTGAAGTTTTATTTTCTTGATTTAATATTTCCTGACACCTAATAGCTACATCGAACGTTTCTGACTGACTGCCATGACCCACTTCCTGGCACTGATGTTACTTCAATATTCTGGAAATGCATTTGGAAATATTTAAACAGCATATTGAGATTTGCATATTAGTTCCAGTACACAACTTCCTGTGACGTAAGTCATAGCAGAGAGCTTTAGACTAGTTAGTCAGCAGCAAGTGATTTCCATCCCTCAGAAATACTCCAAAAGAGCTCTTGATTGTGGAGTCATACTTTAAAGTAGAAATACTATTTGACTTCTGAACTTTTGTGAAGACCCAACACATTCTCTCTGAGGTGTTGAATAGCAAATTTGCATCCATTGTTCACACCGAAGTCATTGCATGCCGACGCATTGGTGTTTCAGTAGAGTAAAAAGTTTCCCCTGCCGTGTGACGCTCAAAAGGAGGGGTTGAGGTTGCGACATAGTGGGGGCAGGGGAGGGGTGAACCTCCGGAGCAGGGCGCGGAATGAACATACATAAAGACAAAATAACCTCTGACAATAAAATTAAATGCAATTTTAGTTTGTGGAGAGAGCGTCTCACTGGTGTTCACCGAGGGCTGAGCTGGCTAGACGCGGGAGTCGCGCAGGCCCTCAGTCTTTGAAGAGAATGTCGGTCTCTCACCTACAACAATGACCGCGGGATGATGGATGAACTAGTGGCGCTGGTCCGGTATTGGGGAAGCGTGTGCCATGGTGGATTCTGGATGCAGCCACCACATTTTTGCACATTGCAGCTCTCGCTCCTAGGTTTCTGTCCCCCTCACTGGGCAGCATCTTTGGCCACAGACTTGTGCACCATCGCTGCATGAGGGAGCGCTTCTGCCATTCCTTCCTGCCCGCTGCCGTTCGGTTGCACAGTCATGGACCCTGACTGGACTTCATTGTTAGGCATTGTGGACATTTGTATTGTTGACATTTTGGTTTGTATTCAATTTTATTTTATTATCATTTTTTGTTATGTTTATTTTTCTGGCGTCTTTGTTTCTACAGTGTTGATTGAGTTGTTGCTTTGTTTTTGTCTTTATTGTTTGTATTTAATGTCTTTAATTTCACCCACAACCAAAATTTCCCCATTGAGAGAAGAATAAAGGTGATCTAATCTAATCTCATCTACCTATGTCATGAGGGGATCATACTGGTAGTGCAGGCTTTTTGAATATTTTCCTCAACTCGAGCTTCAATTCCTGCGATGCCTTGACTGCAGAACTATTAGGTTTGTGCCATGTGTTGATGTTTTGTCAGGGGATAAAGCAATAAGTGAAAATGAACCGCTTCACCTCAGTGAACAAGTGATCTGATTTCATTTTCCCCCTCAATAAAAGGAAAGAAAATGAAAATCTTACCAACTAGAACATTGCATTGCATTTATAGGAATCTTTTGTTGAAACAAAAAAAATCCATATTCATTGTCAGCCCTTATTCTAATTTAGTTTAAACAACAGATAGATTTGCTTTGTTTTGCCCACACCTTTCTCTATCGACGTCATCCTGCAGAGCATAACTTTAGATGGTGGAGGTGGAGAAGTTTGGACGTCTTGGACGTCAGGGTGTCAATAAAACAAAACAGACAGAAGAAAAAACAGATGGTTCGATGGTACCAAATTCTTTCGTACTGTAGGCAGGGTGGGTCCATGTAGCTTGGCTCAAGCAGAACCGTGCGAGGAGTTTGTGACCCGACCTAAACAGAGCCTCTCTCATCTCACCCCACAGCAAGTGATGGGCTGATGAGGCTTCATGAAAAAGTGTACTTTGTTTTCAGAGGTCAGTAGGCGGCGCTCTAGGTTTATGAATGTTGTAAAGTTTCCGTGAAATGGTTATTCAAACCCATTGATTTTAGAGCAAAGAGCGGCTTCTAATGGCCTCAGAAAATAAGGACACTGTTTCATGAAGCCTCATGAGCCCATCACTGCACACAAGCTCCTCTCAGAGGAACAAGGCACCCAAAACACAACACACAAAAAACTGTTTCCACATTATTGCGTGTCTCTATGGATGTCAAGTCCCCTCCTGTTGTGCTTTTATTTTGTATGGACACGTCCTCGTTTCCTGTGTGTGTTTTGTGTCTGGACAGATCGGGCACAAGTGGCAGCTGCACCACATTTCCCTTGATTTCCCTCAGCTTCTTAAGGAGTAGCTGGATGACAATGCAGCGCCAGATTGTGAACGTCTTCATGTGTGGTATGCTGACCATTTCACTATTCTATTTTTCCTCCTGTATTTTTCTAAGTTTTATCCTGACCTTGATTTCTTATTTTCTAGATCCTGTTCCTGCTTGTGCCCGATCTACCTTGTCAACTTTTTTGTTTGGACTTTGGACAATTCCCAACCTCGACTGCCATTTATTCTCCATTGAAGACTCCTTTTTGTTTTTGTTTATTAAACACTGCGTTCTTCCGTTAACCGCCTCGCCTCTCTTACTTCCTGCGGTTGAGTCTCCTGTCTTTTCTGAGCCCCGTGACAACGGGAAGTGAATGAAACCACGATTTAAAAAAAACATCTAGTAAATGAGAATTTAACTGGGCTGTGCATTTATGCTCTTCTGCTGAGTCCAGTGGTCAGGTCATGGGAGGCTGTAGCCCCCCGGTCTCATGAGGGCACGTCTAGCTGTGAGGCAGCTGCACTCTTACGCCACTGTGATCAAAAGTGTTAGACAACAAGAAAGTTTCTTCCTGTCTACAAGTCAGAGACTTAAGCATTTGTCCTCGTGATGCTATCATCCACACAAAAGGTGGCCACACACTGGCACCAGAAGCGCCATTCATTTCGTGAGGCCGATCCCACTCCTGTGATTCCTGCTCCACAGCTGCAGGAGTTGCAACAATTCCGGTTTCGACTAAATCTGAGGCGCTTTTGATGAATGGCATGTGGATATTGGAGGCTGCTGTGCCACTGCAATGTTACAGCGCTGAGATTTCTTACATCTCCGAGCGCACTTATTACAATAACAGCAGTGCTTTGAGTGGGAAGATAGAAGCAGTTACCATTAAGGAGCAAATAGAGCGGGTGAGTGGCCTTTAGGTTGTTATAAATTCCGCCTCCTCCTGCTGATCAGGATTATGAATAGAGATGTGGATGCTGTGTGAATACCACAGCAAACTTGATTGATTTGCATGAGTCTCACTTGTACTTGGGAGCTGTGTGAGTTATCTATATCGGCTGGTGGAAGCTTCCGCGTGGCAGGAGATTCCGTATTGCTCCAGGCTTCCTTTTGGCAAGCGCCGATGAGTTTATCAGACAAATATTGGATTTGCTGATGAAACAGTCTCCTGCTGCAAGAAAAAAAAAAAAAAAAAACGGGACACAAATTGTAAAAGATGATTCACCTGTTTACGAGGGAACAGCGAAATTTACAATCTGTTGAACATGAAGTTATTGAACCTGTGTCAGTAAGAGATGTAAATGAAAAGGCAAACTGAGATTGTGATGCAAATTTGCTTGTCTTAAACCGAAAAACAGGTCAAATTCATATCTTCGTAGCATTTCTAAAAATGTGCATTTGGTGCATCGCTAAACTGTAACTTTGTTTAAAAAGCACTTTGCCTCAGAGAGAAAGTAAAAAACTGGAGAAACACACAAACACAGTGTCAAGCTAACTATTGAAAATCGAGTCTTTATTTAAAGAGCACATTTCACACATTATGATGATGATGTTAAATAGAGTATGGAACACAGGACGCACCATGGTAGGACAGTGTGCACTGGTCGTGGCACTGTTCTTCTCAGAATCTTGGTGCATTGTTGTAGTTCACACATGTTAAAGCGCAGCTGAAGTGGGTGGTCGTCTTTTGGCATCTGCATTTTTTTCATAAACCAACATTTTTGGCTTTAGATTCTCAACCCATCGGAACACACCGATTCGAAATGGCATCAACCCAGAATGGAACCGTGCCGGTGTGAGCGGAAGTGTACCGTGGTCAATAACCAAGATAACATGTTGACAAATAGACCAGAGTCCGTCCCAGTCCATGGTCACATATGAGCAGCAACAAAATGACCTCCAGCAGGAAATTTAAATTCAAAATGTTTTTGTTGAGCTAATAAGCATGAGGACATTCGCTTCTTCGCACTCCATCGATGAGTTGGCTGGTTGGGGTTTCCGTCTCGATTCGAGTTGGCTTGTCAAAAAACAAGAAAATAAATGTGTAATGGACTAGAAACAAGATGTTTATGCTCAACAGGTAAACCCAAACCCACATATGACTTATAACTAATGTCAGGTATGCAATGTTTGCCCACCAGGAAGGGTCGTGCTTTTTTCCGTATACCATCATAAAAATGTTTGCCAACATATTTTGAGCAAGTTTTGAAGAAATGAACTTATGAAGTGATGTTCTGACAGCTCCTTCCCTACACAGCTGGTCGCAGCCGTAGCACACAACACCGGGAACACACAGGCAGAGGCGGAAACTTCGGGGGAACCTGTGCATTGAGCTCTTTCATGTAAATAAAATGCCAGTTCTGACATCTATATCTGGGCTCAAACGCAACTATTGCAAGGAAAATAAGAAATGAAATGAACGCAACTTTTTCAGTGCGATAAAATGTTTGCTCCCCTGTTGCTTCTGGGGACACCACAACACAGGTTAAGGCTGCAGAGGCAGAGAAAGAGCTAGACAAAGCTGTCCTCAACAGCACCAGTGTGACTGACAGTGTCTTCTCAAACCCACATTCATGGAGGTTGTTTGTTAATTCATGTTGCTTGAAGCTTTTGTGTTGTGGAACCTCCAAGGACGTCCTGCAGAACTACTAGTTGACGCAGTACATGGCCCAAGTTGGACCACCGTAAAGTCCTTTCAAAATAAACAATAAAAAACGTCCATTGTTACACTGCCACTACTGACCCTCAGCGACTTTTGTTCATGACTGTTACTGGTGTCATCATAATGCCATGCAGTTTCTGTGGGTGTCACTGGTTGTCTTGGGATGTCAAGAGTCGACATGTTGATAACACAACACCACTTGTTAGATCATTTATTGATTTGAGTTTTTATTACGCTGCTGTTTTGTGAACACCTTTGATGTCTGATGTTTGTATCTTTAATGTCTTGGGTATGTGTCTTTGTTGTGGTTGGCTGCTGTGTAACGTTTCCTCACAGTGGGACGAATAAAGGACATTCACAATTCAACACTTGACTTCAATAATGGTGGCTTTTATTTGTCCATGCGCTTGATCTTCCTGACTGAGTTGCACAGGCAAGGTTTGACGTAACTTTGAACTGAAGCCGGCGTAATAGATTTTTTTAAATTGTCGAGTCACTACAGCTCCTCTCTGGCGCCTTTTGTAGCGCAGCAGCCAGAATCTGATTCCAGCCTCTGGCACCCCAACAGGGAAGCGGGGCTGGTCTACGTCCAGGACATGGTTGAGCTTTACATCCTGAGTCTGCGCTGCTCAGCCTCAGCCAAGCATTCATCTCCTCCCTCCCTCCATCACAGGATCATCTTGCTCAATGACTTCATGCTGTCCTTGATCCCAAAATGATGGAACAAACTCGGTGTATACATCTGGAACGCCGGTCCTCATCACGTTTTCCACCAGTGATTATCTTATTTTCACCTGGAGAAGAAGACTATGGTTTAAATCAGGGGCTCTGAACCTTTTTGATCTTGGGGCCCAGGGCCCGTACAAGCACTCGAACTTATTCATGACTCTTTCATTTGTGATCGATCATCATATTTAATCTACTGACACCTGAACAAACCAAAACCTTGTGAAATGACATGTGATCATCGCAAAGATGTTTATTGGTCATTGAAAAGTCCAAGCAGCAGCAGAACCAGGTGCAAGTCATATTCATCAAATGCACTCAAGGAAAACAGGAAAACAAATAGACTTGACGCTAACTCTTGAGAAAATTGGAAAAACTGAATAAAATTCAGAATAAAATAAATATAATAAAACCATGTCTAAATATCATAAAATAAAAATAATATATTTAATTTAAATTCCAAAGAAGGTATAAGTAAATGATAGTAACCCCATCAAATGTTCTAATAAATTTTCAGGTGCTTTCATGAACAGTTTTTACTGTTGGGTGGGTGGCATCACTTTCTTTATCTGTTTTTTTTTTTTTTTTTCAGGAACGTCCCCAACTAACTATCACAGATTTTTAGCTGTCAAGTCAATGCAGTGACACACTACTGCCAACATATGTGGCTTATGTATCAAAACGGAGCGTCTTGTGACCCAAAGGTGTGAAACAAAAACAACTTTTATCGTCCCTCTAGGGGGCGCTCGCGGCCCAACCATGGGCCCCGGCCCTTTGGTTAAGAATCACTGGTTTAAATGACTCACGTGTGAGCGTTCTTATGGACCTGTGCTTCCTGGTGTTTGAGTTCGTAACGCTGGTGATCCAGTGCACTGCAAGTGTCCATTGAAGCATTTTGTTCAGGTAATCTCATACAACCCAGTATGTTAACACATGAATACACACAAGAGCAGGTCATTTCAGGGGGTGTTCTCATGCGCCTCCAGCACTAGATCTGATGTCAATGATCTTGAAGGTTAACGCACACTGAATGCACCGCAGTTCGCGTTAAACTTTGACTTCTGAGTAGCTGCCGTATCACGTGGTGAAAGGGTCTATTTACCTCTAATCCAACTGAACTAAAAAGTGCCCAAAATGACAGCATGATTTCAACTGACTCCACAAACAAACAAACAAAAAACAACAACACTGAACAAATTATTGGACATGCAACAATCCAAAATAGGAGGAGTTTATTCTCCTCCTCAATGAGGTCACTCTTCAAAAGTCAGACTCTTCTTTCTTACATTATCTCTGTCGCCTGACGCTACGTATTGTTTCTGTCCGGATGTTTCTTATCCTGAATACACGGACGGTTGCGGGGTCTCACCTTCATACCGAGTCAAGAACAAACCATTTCCCCTTGAGGTAAATTGGAAGGCAGTATACCAACACCGAGCGGTTTATTTCATCTGCTCTTGCTAAGCCAGTCGCTGCCGTGCTTATTTCATTTGAAATCCTGCATCTGGTAATTTCATAATTATGGGAGGGGATTATAACGCAGGCAGTCAGAGCTGCAGGTTAATTGGATTTTTCACCTCAACGGGACTGGATCTAAGTCACCCATGGGCCACCAATCTGTGCATTTGAAGTTGGGGACAGGACAAAAGAGGCTGGGAGAAGAAAAGCGGCAGCAGTTAAAGGGTCTCCTTTGACTTCAAGAGTTGGGAAAGTAACTTTTGCGCTGCCAGTTTCTGTGAGACTTGAGAGGTTTTCCTTGTACACAATCGCTTTCATCCACAATGAAGACGCTTATAAACGGCACTCAGTTTCCCGATCACAGAAATAACTTCACTGTTGCTGCAGCCGAACATTGTGATAACCTAAGAAGAAGCCTTAAAGGTCGGAAAACAAACTTTTCTAATATTCACTGATGGGCTCTGACAGGAAGTTCCTGCCCAAAAACATCATCGAGTTTATTGTGAAAACTGACTGAAGCAAAGTCGAAATATAATTTGAGTCATTGTCCCAGAATAAATGATAATACACATTATTAACTACACAAAACAATAACAAAATTGAAACAATTATTACGCAAAGCATTAAAGGAAGTCGAGATCAATCTGTAAAGAATTTTGAGGCTCAATTGAAGTCAGTGGCGGTAGTAATGCTCCGATGAGGCTTCATGAAACAGTGTCCTTAGATTCAGTGCTCAGTAGGTGGCGCTCATATATTAAAAACAGTGTATGATTTCAGTGAAATTGTCATTGAAATCAAAATGTTTTTGAGCAGAGCGTGGCATGTAATGGGCTCTAAAAATGTGGACACTGTTTCATGAAGCCTCAGAAGTATTTGGGGGCTCCATGCAAACAGTCATGGAGGACCGACTAATATAACTTGAGCCAACTCATTTCCCAAGATTTTCCACAGAGGGGCAATAAGTTGCAAGTGGTTTTCTCGCAGCCTCAGTCTGACTGTGTCAATATTAGGTCACAATCAATAAGGGGTTCACAACAGTACTGAGCATAATGGCATTCTAATTGTTCCATTTTCCTTTAATCTCAGCTTGTTTCTTCGATCTCATTTGACTTTGCTCTCTTGTTTCTGGGTGTGCTTCATCTCTCCTCTCCATCTTCACCATCCTATTGCCCTCTCTGGTCTTCATCTCACCTCTTAGCGTAGCGCTGTGTATCATCCATATCACTCGAACCTCAACTCCATATGAAATGTACGAGGTTACAGTAGGTGACGGGGGGGTTTCCGCAGGAACTCTGTCAGTCAAGGTGGTGACTGATCTGCTCGTGCCTGAATACTCCGAGATAAGTGCCATCTTCGTCATAATTAAGAGAAACGGTTCGAGCAGCTGTGAGGATGAAACAAGATGCAGCATGCTGGTTAATTCTATTCTTTTCAATTTGTATTATATTCCCAGGCGTTTAGTCTAGACACCTGCCTTAACTATGACATAGTAGTCGCTGTAGAGCATCACTCTCACCATCGTTCAATGACTGGCGGCAGCGCTAGCAGTGCTTTGCTTTCTGTCGGCCATGACACTGGCCACAGTAGTGCAAGGCAGCTTACCTCGTGACTCGGCGACATTAGTGACACTTGCACCAAATAGAAGCTTCGGTTTCTTTCTCTTCCCGATGCAAAAGTGCCAAGAGGCGCATCATCGTGGAATTGTCCATAGTGTGGAAGGGCGAGACTGCGGGAAGACTCAGTCAAGACATGAGTCGTGGATTCAGTTTGGGATGATGATTTTCATATAACGTATACAGAAACAAATACTACTGGGCCAGTGATGGGCTTGTGAGGCTTCAAGGAGCACTTTCCTCATTTTCCAAGTGCAATACATGGCACTCTGTGCTGTAAAAAAAAAAAAAAAAAATCTTGTATCCTGATTTTTCAAAGCAAGAGCGCCACCTACAGGGGGCTGAAAATGAGGACACTGTTTCAAGAAACCTCATACATGGGATCTATTTATACACACCTCACTGTTGAGACAAACACATGGACCAAAACCCAAATATTTTCATCATCACATTTATGTCAATTTGAAATTTTAAGTCATCCATGTTTGTGCAATGTTGGGATTTCCCATGCCATTAACACATTTGAATGTGTGAAGTCTCTTCACTGCAGGGGTCAGGGGTGTGTGTGTTTACCGACAGGCTCTGAGGACAACTTAGATCAACAGGATTACTGGCACATCTCTCGCCAAGCAGCGCAACATTCCGTCAGTCTATCAGCGTCGACCCTTTCCTTCAGGAAGTTTGTGTTATTGAGGTGTGAAGGGGGTCACGCAGGGCTTGTTGATCCGGATCCTCTCTTCGTGCATCACACAGCGCCCACAGTACCATGTCTTACACACGCACCTTCACTGACACCGCTGCTTTTAGCGAGAGAATCCATTTTCAACCTATAATGGAACCCTGTCTCCCTCACTATTAGTTACACTTAAAGTGTCTCACTTAGGGTGAAGCGCTAGTTTTCGTGCCCAAAAAAAAAAGGTAAGGCTTGGTAAATGATAGTTTTCATGACATCAGAAACTACAAATTATACTATTAGACATTTCATGTAACCATTCCCGTTTCAATCTTACCATCGGTTGATTTTAGTAGACCTGTCTTTGTCCCACAAGTCTTTGTCCCACAAGAAAGGCAACAAACACATTTGTGAGACCTAAGTCGTAGTTCCCTGGGAGCGCACTTCATGCCAGTGTTCCTCCAAAATCGCATGCCATTTTACACACAACAAAAAGTCACGGCAACAATTGAGTAGCAAGATTCGAGCAGGTAAGCAACACGTGCAAGTAGCCAAGAGGCGCAGCAGAGAATCTGCCTAAAACATGAAATGGCCTCAGCATCGCTGACCAAAACACCAGCATTCTCCCAGAGCCATGTTGAATTCAGTTGGTACCGAGTCCCAACTCTAAGATCTAGGATCTAAAAGAAGGCTTCACTGAGTGAACTTGTTCCAAAACACGCAGCACCAACACTGACAATAAACTATTAGAGTCCTCAGACACCTGAATGGTGAAACGGTGTGTTCATGGTTGGTTGGTGTAAAAACCTGTGTGTGTCAGTCTCAGAGACTCCTGCTCCAGAGCTTCCGAACTTCAGTTAAAGTTGAACAGTACAACTACTTGAATGTAAATACTGTATTGTTACGGCATCAGTGTGACTGTGTCAGTTAGAGAGACACAACAGCACTAAACATAATCCCATTTTAAATGTTTTCTTTCTTCGTTGCGCCGACACCTTTTGCTCTTTAGTATGAGCTTGTTTTTTCGATCTCATTTTACTTTGTTCTCCTGTTTCGTGTCCTTGGCTTCATCTCTCTGATAGTATTCACCTTTGCTGTGGAAAACCAGGAATCAGTTTTCATATTTTCCCAAAGGATTATTGAACACACCGTCGTGGCCTTTGTGTAACCTATTGCAGAGTAATGATTAACTCAAGAGCAGATACAGCTGCTTACATTTTTCATGATCTTCAACCTCGGCTGGAGCCACAATGCCGGTAAGCAGAACTACACTTTTGAAATGCTTGAGAATATATGAGACAGAAAATGGTTTTCGTTCAACTGTAGGTGTTGCCCTCTCCTGGACCGCGCTCTGATAGATCCAGAAATCGGAGGTGAACCTGATCTGACGTTGAAAGTTTAACCTCACTGAGGGTGAAAGTGAATGACTGACTGACAGACAGATCACCATCATCGAGTGAATTGTCAAAAGTAGTTTCCATCACAAAAGGGGGACAAAACCCTTCATCAGAGTGAGAAAAGGGAAACAAAAAAAAAAAAAAAAAGAAACTTTTGTGCATTCTGAGAATTCAATCGTGGCTCATTTCAGGATCGGCTTTAACGTCGCCCTTTCATGCGCTTGCATCATTTTCTACTGAGAACCTTTGCTTCATGAATATCAACTCAACAATCCCAACTTTCTACGCTTAACCGCGCGTTATCTCCCCCATCTCCGCCAGTTTTCTTTCCCAATTCCACCGACAGCGCTCTCTACCTCAGGTACCGCTGAGGGAGCAGGCGAGCCTCCCAGCCCCTCGGCTCTTGGCCTACTTCTGAATCAATGTTTGACAAAGCTCAGTCTCTCTCTCTCTGAGCAGCAGACAGGAACTAAGAAAGTCTCAGCCAAAGGCCACACACAGAATCAAGAGTTCACATTCCAAGTCACGGATAAATAGCCAATCAGAGGTCAAATTTCCTCCGTCTGAGTAAGCCAAATAAACCTGCTTACTTTCCAGGTTTATCCATGTGTTAGTGAAAACACACAAAAAAACGGGGGCGAGGAAGGTCGGGGTTATTTATTTGTCTGTGTAATAACACTTGTTTATAAAGTCAAGCACAGCAAGGTGACTTGAACGACAACTGATGTAGCATTTGACTGTGCTGGTTGGCTACAGCCTTGGTGCAGGACGGTTCAAACCCCAGAGTCCTATTTTGTGTGAAGTCTGAATGATATCCTGCATTTGTGTAGGTTTCCTCTGGGGACTCCAGTTTCCTCCCACAGCACAAAAACATACAGAGGTGAATTGGTGACTCTAAAGTGTCATATGAGCGATTGTCTATGTCATTGCCTGGACCACCTCTCACCAGAAAATTGCAAGGAGACAAGATGGCAGATAGGAGAGGGCAGAATTGGTTGTCTCAGACATCCAGGAAAGGCTGCCAGAAGAGCCGCTGATCCTCCGCATTGAGAGGAGTCTGAAGAGATGCTTGGCCATCCGGTGAAGATGCCTCCTGTATGTCTACCAGGGGAGGTGTTTTCCATGCAGGAGGAAGCCACGGGGCGGACCTGGGATGCCCTCAGAATCCTGGCTGAGGAGCTGGTGGAAGAGGCAGGCGCCAAAAGATGGATGGGTTTTATAACTGGAGGAGAAAACCCGCCCACCCTTGATCATCATCGTTTTTCTAAAGCGTGTCTCACAAGAAGACAGGCTCACCACCGTTTCTGCAGCTCAGTATCTCCAAGCAACTGCATGTCCTTTGCACCGTAACTCATCTCCACGTCCCACCTCCTTTCTCTTCTTCTCTTCTCTTCCTTTTGTTGTACGTTGCAGAAGTTTCGATTTGACCCAGTCAGTCTCAGTATAGGTTTGAACAACTTAATGGATTGACTACCGGCAATCAAAGTTCTTTGCAACTGACATTCAAAAAAAAAAAAAAAAAAAGAAAGTGTTTCTCCGACAATTTGTATCCCAACATAATTGCTCAAAATGTCATATAATTGAGGCGGAAGTCAAAACAACTCACAGCCCACACAGTATTATCTGCACCAGCGCTGACACAAAGTGCATTTTTCCTCAGCAAGTTCTGAAATATCCCTTCAACGCCAAGCGGCGAGCAATTTCCAGCCTCCCCGCTGAGAACCGTCACTCTGCCTCCACCAGCATTGTATTAAACGCTTTCCAAATGAGCGCTACCTGAGGCATAAGCCGTAAAGGCTCTAAGTGGAGGCTGGAGCAGAAAAAGACTTTAATTAGAGAGCATACATGTTGCAGACGGCCATATCAGGTTTAATGTACTTCCACCACTGCAGCCAAGTGTAACACTTCACCCTTGTTAGGCCCGTGGAGCCACTTCCAGTCCCACATGGCATTATAGCCAACATTTCACAGGACAGCATGGGGCTCTTTAATGGCGCCAAAGTCGTCGTCGTCGTCGTCGGAATCATATACTTAGCGGACAATACTGTGAACCAGTGTCATTTTTAGAACCTTTATTAGTGTTACAACCACACAGAGGAACATTTACAATGCAATTTTTCCTACCTGAGTTTCTCATCTTTGAATCACATGTAAAATTTTGGCTTCTCTAACACATACGGTGAAATGAGCTCTCTCTACTCTCTATTGCAGTGACTGAAGAAAAAGCAGAGCAAAGTATAGAAAAAAAAAATAAAAATAAAAAAACAAAATCCCCTAAGAACAGATTCACCACTCTATCTTTCAAGGTGCTTGCGACTTATAACCTGAGTCAAAAGTGTACGAGAATTCAAACTGAGGTCTAAAAGTAATGCCGAAAACATAAAAAAAAATAAACAAATTGCATTTGACAAATAATCTCACATTTATTTCAGTTGTTTAAACAAGTGTTGAACTTTACATCAGTCTTAAGTGATGAGTCCCCTGTAAAATGCTTACATTAATAAAACAGCTACAGTACAGCATGTATACCAGTGCTGGAAATATTGACATATATTTCCTCCCCATTCATTTTTGGAAAGTATTTTTTTTTAATAAATAAAATGTTCAAACTCAGGCAGAAGAACTACATTTTATTAAACAATATTGTTTAAATATCACCGCTCTAATTAAAATAATGCCACTCTGCTTAAATGAAATATTTCCATGGCTGATATAAATTCTTGAAGCGAAAAAACACTGTTCACGCGTGGAAAAAGTGATAATGTGTCTTTGTATTTTCGTTAAATCCTCCTATAGTTTAAACATGAAGTGTTGGAACCACCGACACGCCGTCCTCTCACAGATTTCCTCATGAAAATGTTCCTTCATACCACCAATTTTCCCAGGTTATTTTTTTTTTTTTCACCAGCGATACCACAAAATATATTTTTTCTGCCATTCTCCTCGACAACAGCTCAACGTACACTTGAGAAAATATAAGGCCAGGGGCTTGATTGCTAGTGGTTATACAATCCAAACTTTGTTATGATGGACAGTGACCAGGACTTGTTTTTATTTCTTTTCAAACAGTCTGCACACAAACATTTTTTTTTTACAAACAGAGTCCACGTCCTGGTCCAGGGGAGCCATTTGGTTCACAATAGAAAACAAACAAAAAAAAACAAAATCAAAGAAAATAATTAAAAAAAACACAGGCGTTCACAAAGACCATGGTAAGTGTATGTACAACATTTTGACCGGGAGATAGCTGATCAGATGTAGCCAGTAATGTTTTTTTTTTTCTTCTTTTTTTGTGGTTTTTATATTATTGTTACCTTCATTCTCCTCGAGGATTCAACAGCAGCAGCA
The DNA here is from genome assembly GCF_027744825.2 of Synchiropus splendidus. Lineage (NCBI taxonomy): Eukaryota > Metazoa > Chordata > Actinopteri > Syngnathiformes > Callionymidae > Synchiropus > Synchiropus splendidus. Next base: position 11,512,694 of record NC_071334.1, on the reverse strand, counting down.
CATTTAAATACATTGTTGGCTTGTCTCTTAAAATTGAGATCAGACTATTCTGCGTTTTTATGTACAGTCTCATCAAAACATTGCACTGCCGTTGCTGTGCACCGAAGGTCTCGGCCGGGAGGAGGAGAAAGGAAAATAGTGGCATATATGGGGAGAGAGGAAATTGAAAGTCAATGGGGGATGGGGAGGTTTGCAAATGGGTAGAGTTGTGTGCGATGGGGCTTCGAGGCTCTCCTAAAAAAAGCAAACAAAAGAAAACATAAAAGCCCTTTCCTTCTCAGGTGTGTCCTCCAGGAGGTCAGAGCCGCAATAGTCCAAGTTTGAGGGGTTACTTAAATACATTTAAAGGCTTGTCACTAACTGCATCTGTCCTTCCCGTTCGTCGCCGTCAGGGATGCAGTCTTCTTTTGTAATTGGGATAATGTATCCATCACTGCTCCCTTTGCCTATCTGGTAATAGGCTTGCAGCTGGTGGCCGGCCCCTAAATTCGGCATGCTCTTGTAGTAAACGTCCTCACTCTCGCTCCTCCTGGAGGGGGACAAGTCCTCCACCACATCGGGGCTGCTCTCTGGAAACGGAGAGTCCCTCAGGTTAGGCATACTAGTGTATAAGGAGTCTCTGTTCGGGGACTGCAGGCCATCATCAGGTTTGGAAGCTAGCTGACTGTCGTAGGTATCTCCTCCTCCTCCTCCTCCTCCGTCTGTCCTCACTTTCTTCTGGGGGGCGTACAGAAGCGAGTGAGTCCGCTGAGGGATGAGCGGCGCCTCCAGCTCCTGCTGATGATGCAGCTCCAGGCCCACCGAGTCGCCCATGTTCACCAGAGACGCAGCGTCGGCCACGATGGCGTCGTCTTCGCTGCTGCTCCCGCCCAATACCGTCACCTTCGGCGGAGCCCGCTCCGCGTGTCGGTGGTGGTGATGGTACTGAGGAGGCGGCTGCTGCTGCTGGTGGTGGTGGTGGTGGTGGTGCTGGGGCTGATGATGCAAACCGGGCGGCTGCTGCTGCTGCTGTTGGTGGTGGCTTTTGTTACAGGCACGCAGGTTGTTGTGTACGAGCTCGGAGATGATCATTTTCTCAAAGGCAGCATCGTCCAGACTCAGGCCGCAGTCCACGACTTGCACACTGTCGCCAAAGTCCCCGTTGCGGAGCGAGTAGCTATTGTTAAAGTTACCATTTAGCGGTAGTGTATCCATTGCACTTGTATCCCTCACCGCACTGTTCAGTGAGTGCCCTACGAGGAGAACAGAGAGTGAGGCCACTTGACATGAGTCTGCGTCACAGGAGATGAGCTCGAATGCTGTTCAGGATGCACTTTGTCATTAAAGATCACGCCAAAATCAAGCCATGCTGTCTAGCTGTTAGTTGGGCAGCTCTAACATAGAGACAGACATGCAGATACTTATGTAAAGTTACCGCCACAATCCTGAGTCCATAAAATTCATCTTTTGAGCATCACAGGCCACAAAAAACAATGTGGAATATCATTTACAGACACACAGTAGGTGGCACTCTCATCTAAAAAAAATGATGTGAGGCTCCGTTTGTTCAAATCCAAAGCAGAGTAAAGAGTGCCATCTAGCGGGCTGTGAAACTGAGGACATGGTTTCGTGAAGCCTCATGAACGGTGATGGGCTGATGAGACTTCAGGATACACTGTCCTCATTTTCAGAGCTCAATAGGTGGCGCTCTTGGTTTTAAAAGGACATAAGGTTTTACGACTGCTCAAATGCAGAGACAGCAGTGAGTGCCACCTAGTGGGCTCTGAAAATGAGGGCACTGAATGAAACCTCAAAGGCCGGTCGCTACAAAATGCCCCTTTTGAGTGCATGTCAGGTAAAACTAAACAAGTCATTTGCCACGTAGGCTTTTTTAGGAAGGATGAATGCTTAGGCCTCAGCCACCCTGCCTGCACTCTCTTCTTCTCCTCCCTCGATCTCTGCCCATGTCTCGTTTTTTTTTTTTTTTTTTTATGTGTTAACAATCCTGAAAGTCAGTGAAACAATATAATTCTGAGTCCATCTATATATGAACCAACAATATTGTTTTGATGTCATACTATTAAAAAAATGGGTATAAACTGGCCGAAACACTTTTAAAGAATAAAAAATCCTCAGAGCACAAGAACTGCCTGGTCATGTGGAGCAGACACACAAAGCTCGAGCCTGCTTTGTCGTCGCCAGTGATGCTCAAAAACAAGCGTTTTATCAACTCAGAGAAGTGGCGAGAGCATCACAACTGCACTCTTTCGGTGCCTTAAAATAAGCAGTGCTTGTTTTAGTCTGCCACGGTTGTGACAAAGCATTTAAAAGGATCCCAAACAACATTGAGAAACAAACAGTAATCACCATCACAGCACACTGGGCAAGAGGAGATGGCCACATTAATGAAGCCACAAATGGGCAAGCTACAAGACTCAATGTGCTGAGGGAGAGGAAATCAAAAGGGATGGGAAAAGATGACACTGACGGCAAAAAGAGGGAAGGTAGTCATGTATCGACATGGGACAGCCATCTTTGCTACAAGAGGAGCCCACAAGCAGCACTCCACCATCGACACACACAGCAGGTGAAAAGACTGACCACTCACATCATGTCTGTCTGCTCAGGCTATCTGGTCTAAGAGCAGCTGATGTACAAAAGAAAGTAAAATGATTTATTGTAACATGGAGAAGAAATCACCAGCAAAACAAAAGTTTTACACTGCAACGTAGCGCGAGCAAGGGTTCAGCAAATGAAACAAACAAGCGTTCAACAGCTTTTTCGTTCATTACTTCAAATCGCCTTGTTTCTTTTTTTGTCGAAGTGTGTTTGGACGACTTTTTTTTTTTGTTTTTTTAATCCGTCATGTTGGCAGCTTGCGTACCCAAAGCTGGCAAAGGTCAGAGCTTGCCCACAGCCCAGCGTTTTTGGCATTCGTCACAGTGACAGTTCCCAGTGAGGCCTCGAATCACTAACAGAGCGGCTCAAGAATAACAGAGCCCGTGCAGAGGTCAGATGCAGTCATGTAAGGAATTTCGTAAAGCATGGAGGTCAGAGCGAGCAGCAGGAGGAAGGATAAATATTCAATGATGAGAGAGGAGGCGAAGGATAATGTGTTCTGCTGCGGTCATTTTGGATGTAAATACTAGGGCGGTCTGATTGAAACAGTGTCTTTCGATGAAGAGAAATATTGCTTATGTTGTGTGGAATATCGACAGTTGACAGTGAAAGAAGATCAAAATGTGGCCTTTCTTTCCTTTTAATTTATTAAAAAAAAAAGATATTTTATTTCCTTATTTTTTGTTTTTTCTGCATGTCAGTGAAAATACATTTTCTATTTTTATATAGAAAAAAAATAACTTAACAGCAGCTCCTCTTCTTCGTTCGAGTGGGTGTTACTGTATGTCAAAGGCAAACAGAAAGTAACTCATTTTATTGATTTATTCATTTTGATAAAACGCTGTAATAGCCGTAAGAAATGGATGAGTTAATATTATTTAAATTATTTTTTACTTCCCTTTATCATTACCCATTATGACCTGGTAGTGAGGCCGGATTTAGAGAACTGTACGACTTGAGTTAAAGTCCAAAACTTGGGTAAATCAGAAGTGCAAAGCAAAATAAAGGTTAGAGTTAAAAGCAGGGCCTAAAGAGCGAGGTAAAAGAAGCGCATAAAAACAGTTGCCGCCATGACTTCCATGCATTGGTGACCACCAGGAGTCAAATGACTGTCGTCTGTGAGGGACGTAATACTGGACACTGATGGAGCAGAATACCACACTGAGACAGACATTTTTGGAAGGATAGAAAAGAAAGGAATTGAAAGAAAGAGGGGGGAAAGGAACCGCTGAATGACAAATTCACCAAATGAAAAGGGCGTTTTTGGCAATGATGATAAAACAGAAGAGAAAAAAATGATGAGCTTTGTGAATTAGATCAAATCAGGTGCGCTCAAAGGCAAATTTGGGTAGCTTGTGTTTGTGAACCCCTTGCTCACCGAGTGTGTGTTAATGGCCTAAAGTAAATTGTGCCAGGCGGGTTTTTTTTTTTTTGTTTTTTTTTTTGGGTTGTTTTTAATAAGCATGCTGAAAAAAATTTACATTTGATAGGCAAAGTTAAGTTTTACTCCCATACTTGTCTCTCTGTAGGTCACTAGATGAAAGCACAGGGAAAAAAGCACAAGACAGGACAGGAGATGTCGTTTCAGTATCATTGTAGAGAACATACATCACAGGACAGTGTCACAAACTGTACAAACAATTGTCTGAATTGTTTGAGTGGCCTTTCCTTTAGGTAGAAAATATGCTGCTGGTACGACATTCAAGGCTTAGCAAATGCTACTTAAAGGAAAGCAGGGGAACTTATTTTAACTTTAGATGTGCTACTCATTTTAATGCCTTCCATATGCAACACGACTTTTCGATGACTCGGAAAGCATAACTAGCCATGACAGAGAGGATACGGGTTCAAGTCCCAGCATAAATGGCCACTAACTGTTAAGTCGTGTCGCATAAGGCCGACATTAATCATTTAGGACAGGAAGTACGTTAGCACAGTGGATGGCCATGACGCTATCGTCTTAAGTGACAAACACATACACGCCAAAAACAAAGTATACACTGTGTCAAGTATTCAGGGGAACAATGATTCAGAAGGAAACATGATACTGCAGAACATCCTGCCTTTCATAGAGACAAAGAGAGAGACAAAGAAAGAGGCAGCAAGAGAAGCAAGAGGGCTGAATGCCGGTGAAAGTATTAAGTAAGCACACCTGGAGAGTTAAACACTGGAGCCGTGGGGGTGTTACAAACGACCGTCTCAGCCAATAAGGTGTTATAAGGGTTGTTAGTGCCTTGTGGTCGAAGAAGAGGGTTTGTTAGTAGATAATTCCCAGTCATTCCTGGAGCGGCAAGACAGAAACAAAAAGAAGATCACATTGCAGTAAAAGTCTCAGTGAAAGGAGAACAGAGAAGACATTGAGGAAGTGCGTGGTTTCACATTGGAATCCTGTCAGTGTGTTTCTTTGCAGGTTTGGGAGCAAATGTGAGCAAGCTGCTAATGTTTCAGCCTCAGCCATAAGGAATTAGCTTTGTTCTGGGCGGGTCAATATGAAGTTTAGAGACGCACGTCTGTCGCTTAAGGAACGCAGCGGCCAATTTAAACTGGGTGTGTTAAATGCCATCCGTCACGATGGGAAGTCTCCTGTCACCTCCCTAATTACAGGGAAGTACTTCCAGACGATGCAGGCCTCCTTTAGTGCAGCAGCTCCCAGGGGATCCGGGCTTCTACACCCCAGAGTGATCAATATCTAACCTTTACATTAGCATCCGCGCAAACACGCGCTTCATTCTACTCATCCTCCAACGGGATCCTCAAAAGCCTGCTGCTTCAACAGTGTGATGTTGTGCAAAGTGCAAAAAAAAGCAAGTGCGAGAGGAAAAAAAAAAAGAAAAGCAAAAGCAGCAGCAGCAGCCGGAGTCAAAGGAGGTGAGAGGAAGGAGTGACGTTAAACTACCTCGGTATAAACCCTCTCTCCCCTTGCATGCTTGGAAAGCCATTTCAGAAGGCAGGAGAAAGGCCGACAACACACTAAGCACTCCGGGTCAGCCAGAGTTGAACATCATCTTCTCATCATCATATTTGTGCTCAAAGTAAATAATAAATGACACAGTTTTTTTTCTGCTTCTCCGCCCATGAATGCACTTGTAAGGAACAGCGGTCACCTCACATGGCTGGCAACAAATCGTCTCCTTCTTTTTTTTTTTATTGTGCTTGTTTAGATTTTCATGTGTAAAGTGGTGGCCTGAACGTTCAACCGAAAGCACTTTCATAAAAATTCTCCAGCCCTGCCTCGATTTAAGACTGACGTCTGTGGCACCGCACTATTTTCAGGACCGATTTTTGTAATCCCGGCTGGATGAAAAGGGAGTCGGCAGCTCTGCCTTCACCAAAGCCGGAGACATTTATTAGGATCCTCGACGGTGGTGTGAGATCATTGGAACTTGACAGGGATATTTTTAGCGGCATGATGAAATGTGTGTGCATAGTGTGCAGAGAAATGAGGCGTGAACTGACCTTGGTTAAGGGTGGAGGTGCTGTTGATGTCACCTGAGATAAAGGAGGACTCAGATTGCTTTCTTACGGTGTCATTCCACATTCTCCTGATACGACTCTGTCAGGTCAACAAGGGACAGTCATTAGGACTTGAAACAGGCCCGCTCACCTTCCAGATCAGCTTTCATTTATTTCCCATGTACTAAATCACTCCTCGCCAGCCTTGTAATTTGCAGTGAGTCCCGGGCAATTCTGCTTTCTACAGTATGTGTCTCAACTAATTACATTTATCTCTGCTTCTCGCTGACTTCAGATTCACCCATCCCCTCAAACAGAGCGGGATGTGGAGGATAACTTATCTGGGGATGTGTCTAATTAGGTTGCTTAGCCTTTGCTAAGGAAGCATTGGAGCAACCGTATATTTATATCCACGGCGGCGTTCCCTCCGGCCGCATCCACACGACTACCCTTGTTCTGAAGGCGGCGCGTGGATGCTCCTTTGCTGTTCTTCTTCACATGCACATGACGTTAGTGAGCAAGAGAAGCAAGTGCTAAAGTGGCGTGGAACTGAAGTCAGGTATTCATGCAGAGCAGCAGATCACCATGAATATACTTCCGCTTGATGTGTCGCTCTTGGAAGGATAGCGCTATAGATCTTACCTGTGTACCGGAGGAGTAGCGTGCGCTTGTCCGTGTGGTGGAAGTCTTTGCTGAGCCGTGCGAGCTCTCGGTGGGAAGCCCGCCGCAGCAGTACGTGTGGCGGAAGCACTTGCTGTACTCTTTGCGAACCTGCGTGAACAAACACAGCGGCGCTTACAGACACTGTTGACTTTGTCCAGGACTTGCTTTCTACATCAGCTTTCTACATCCTGCGTGCGGAGGGTTGCCCTGGGAGTGTGGAATTTAAACACACCTTTTTCTGGAGAAGACAATGGAAAATGAAGATGAACATTCCTTGGAAGGTGTTGAAGATGGTGAAGAGGTATGCCATGACTATGGAGGCCTCGTTGATGAAAAAGAGACCAAAGGACCACGTCAGCCCCAGAAGGAAGAGCAGGGCGAAGGCGCCCATGACCCAAGACCTGAGGAGCACAGACAGAGGACATTAGAAGAAACCCTCATCTGGAAATAGGAGGAAATAAAATCAGCAGACGCATGAGAAGAAATCTGTCAACAGGGTGAAGGGAACACATTTGAATGGCCTCATCTGTAAATAAGCATGTCGCGGTTAGAAGAATAGAAACCTTTTAAAATCCAACAATGCGTTTCACTTAACAGGCCTGTACAATAAACGGCTTGCGCTAAATAGACACACGTTTTACTGCGTCGTAGTGACCGGCTGATGAGGCTTCATGAAACAGCGTCCAAATTCACTAGATGGCACTCTCTGCGCTACAATCTTACACAGACAAAATGAGGACACTGTTTCATGAAGCTTCATCAGCACGTTATTACTATGAATAGACATCTGAATGAGGTGGACAGGAATTGCTAAACTGGAAAAAAAAATATATATATATATTAGGCTATCAGGCAAAGGTGCTTCATATATAGAAATATTTTGGGTTTTGAATTGGGATGGGACATTGCTGGTTATATGACATTAGCACTGGACCTCATTGGTCCTCAAGATCTACTAATCTAACGTTACTCACAATGACATCAAAATTTAAAGTCAGTCTGAACGCTGAAACTGACGGCAGAAACTAGTTTAATAGAAACTACTGTACATCTTGAACACTGTTTATTCACAAAACACCTGATAAGTCTAACAATATAACATCATAATATCATGAAAAAACCTGGAAATTATTACAAAATATTGTAACATGAAATAACATGATTCTAATCGATTTGCCCTGTTGGCAGTTCGGAGATTCCGTATCTGACAGACCTAGAGTGATAAAAAAAACTCCTGGTCCCTTAGTCAGGCTGGGTGAGATGCGTGCTGATGAAAAGATAATAAAATAAAGAATGATCATTGAATTATTTATGATACAGCACTGCCCTAGCATAGGGAAACCTCTTATTACCAGGCAGATATGGAAATCTGCAAGGGGAGCAAATAGGCCGAGAAGGATCTATGTACCTTCTACATATTAAACATGGTCATAGTTCAACACTCATATATATAAATATATAGACAGCAGCTACAACACTGTTAGCTTTCTGGGGCGATGGACACTAAGGTGGAAACATGGGGGCGTGGAGAGAGTAGCTTGGAAGCAGTGGATTGGGAGAGGATGACCTGGCGAAAAGTATGAGCAGAAGAAGGGAAGCATACATGGGGAAAGGAAAATAAAGTGGAAGCTGAGGACCTCTGGCCATAACGTCCTTACTTGATAAAGCGTTTATTATCTTCATAGCTAGAAAGCATGATAGGTAGGAAGAAAGAGAGACAATTAGAAAACAGTGGTGAAGGTCAGTCTGTGTTGTGGTCTAACTTGCACATCATTCTATGTGTGTATGATATAGTGTAGTGTGGATATTCGACAGGATGTACAGTCAATGCTTACCCGGGCAAATCGGTATTATAGTAGCCATCACATACGCGATAATTACTGGTATGGGGCGGAGAGAAGAGAAGAATAGAAAAGCGATAGGAAGAGAAATGAGCGGCTGGGCATTGGCTTTGATTTTAAATGCAGCACACAATGAGACTCACTTTCACACAGAAATTGACATCTAAAGAGAGGAAACATTGAAAAGACACAGTCACTTTGCAAACACTGGAATGAATTTTCATATTAAAGGTGTAAAGCGACACATATTGTTGAAACGAAGAGCAGCTTTGTGCCTTGACACATATTGCGGCCTGTGTTTAGATCAAGAATTGCGAATATTAGTGCAGAGCAGCACAACTGGGAGCTAGAAACCAAACAAATCAAACCAAATGGATGAATAGCCTGAAGTGGAAAAAATAAAGTTACAAAAATGAACAAAGCCACAAACACAGTTTAGGGAAAACAACGTCAAAATTAGAGAGCAACGAAATTCTTTTGGCTGTTTTCCTCTGTCTATTAGAAGTTGGCTATAAAATAAAAAAAAAAACGGTTTGGATCCTTCAAGCATCAAAGTCACTTCTCTCTCAGACCCGACCACTGCAAAAGCTTCGGCTCTAAATTTGCAGGCTGAAGTTGATGTGTGGCGTGTCAGTGCCGTTCTGTGGTTAGTGGTTTGGAGAACAAACGGCGACAAAGAGGTGACTCACACACCAACACCAGCACTGTGAAACAAGATGAAACAAGATTCATCTGGGCAAAAGGAACGGAACAATTCAGTCAGGTGAGTGATGATGTCGTCATTTCTGATGATTATTCATGAAGACCAACATAATGCTTCTTTCACATTAGGCCATTTTTAAAAATTAAAGTTTTGTCAGCAATCTGTTTCGACAATAGAATCGCACTACACCCTCCACTCATCTCTACTGGCAACTGAAAAACTGGTACACATTTAGTTGGAGAATCAAAAATGCTTAAGAGGGACCCTTAAGGAAAAAAAAAAGCTTTTTGTTGAAGTCGCGAAACACCATTTTGGACTCTCTTGTTCACCTCTTTTGTCGATTTCAAGAAAAAAAAATGTAACTAGCAAGGTGAAGACTCTGGCTGAGGGTCACGATTGCCCTTGTGAGTAATACGGCTGTAAACATATCGCAACGTCTGTCAATAGCCAAGTTTCAATCCCCCTTGGAAATGGGCAAAATGTACACAGCAAAATAAAAAAACATGAATGTTGGGAAAACCTATCAAATACCACTTTAAAATTTTCCGCTCACAAGCGGAGGCTTTGTCTCCATTGAGATTTTCAGATTCATATATTGGCCAGATTTAATAAATGATATTTTTATACAGTAGAAAAACTGTAATAGAAACCAAGCGTAAGACCTGAAAGACCCATAATGCACTGCACCAGTTGACACTCTCGCAACAGTCACAAAAGCCAAAGGTGGAAATCAGATACGCATTTCTTAATAAAGACCGAAAACTCAACGAATGATACCTCCAGCTTAGACACTGAAAACAGAGCAAGGATGCTTTGGAGGTTCCTTAAAGAAAAGCAATATCAAAAATGAATCTTACTTGAAATCAATAGTTTAAAATTATAATAACAATAATAATAATACATAATCTAAACAGACTATAGTAGATGACACACTACAATGATTCCAATTCAATTAAATCGATTTAAGTTATGATAAAAAGATGTTCAATAACTCCATTCAGACTTAAATTTACAACCTTAAAAAAAATGGACACGTGTGAAAGGTGTTATCAAGTTAGAAAACAAGTGAGGACAAGCGGATTTCTTGGAAGCAGCATGATAAAAGCATTTCTGTTAATGAGTGGAAGAGCACGACGCTCCACTTACTTAATATTCTCCAGTCGGCTCGAGTCTGGTTTCAGAGTGGTCGAGTGCTTCACCATCTTGTACATCGTGATGACCAGGAAGATGAGATTGAGCTGTGAAAAACAGAGTTATTGCGCCGTTAATATCGAATCAAATATACAAGAGGGGGGGAAAAAAATAAACGGTTACTTAGCGAATTCAGCAGTCAGAATTAAAGTATTAAAAGAGGAGGGGCTTTCAAATCTCTGCATGTCCAGAGACTAATCCAATAAACATCTATCGTTCCGGCTGGGCGAAGACGGGCCGACTGGCGCCAAATTTAGTGTCATTCTATATCAATAAAAGCACGGGAATGCATTAAAATCCATCACAGAGAGGAAAAGAAGCCACACAGCGGCAGTCAGAACGGAACATGAAGTAACGGGAGAAATCAGAGACTCTTGGTGTACAAAACAACTGCATATCATCTTATGCACGTAGTGAAATGTTATAATGTAGAACCAGCTACAAAAGGCTTGAGGGAACAGGGGGTATTTTTTTCGATTCTTGCGGGCAGATAAGAGAAAAAGAGAGAAGCCGTCGACTTGCTTGTTTTCATGTATGAAATCTTTAGGGAGCATGTGGCATGTATCGGGTTTCGACAATGATCCTATGTGCCGCGTATCTGAGAGAATTATTCCGAGGCTCAAGAATCAATACTGTGATTTAGAGATATAAAGGCTGGGAAAGCGAAGCAGCACCAAATTATTTACTTGGGGAAAAAAAAAAAAACATTTATTCTGAGCTAAACTAGTCCCCGACACAGCATGCTCTCGCAGCAGACAAACCAGCCTGTGTTTGTACTGCGAGCCAAGCATGTATAAATAATGTCAAGGAATATCTGAGAGTGAAGAATGAACCGCGTGTTGGCAATAACAGAATATCAAAGACAAATATCTGAGAACTGCTGCTTTATGTATCGCAGGAAAACAATTGAACGGGCGCAAATACCTGAAGCGTTTTTGAACAGCGGTGGGCAATTAAACTTCCCAGGGGGGAAGAATTACAAAGTCTCAGGTGGGGGACAGCTTGGTACAATTATTTTTATGAGCACAGAGATCTGGCAACCAAAATACAGATTTGGGTGGTGATGAAAGAAAGGGACTGGTTACATAAAAAAAAAAAATATATATATATATATATATATATATATATATATACACACCATGGATGTTTTAGTTATGACATCACATCGTATAATGCTGCGCAAAACGGAGGTTTGATCACTTTTTGTCAGCAATGAATTAATACAAATTCATTCAAGTTCTGGCCCAAGCAAAGTGATGAAACTATTACAAGAACATCACTAAAGTTGTAGAAATTAAAAGTCAAATTTATATTGACTTTTAATACTACAGACTAAAGTAGTTCACTTTAGTCAGTGTTGAGTTAACCTGGCTTTTATCTTTCTGTTAAGCAAAACCAGAATGTTGAGCAATAATACTTGGACAAGTTATAACCAGGTTTCTGTAGAATTTTCTCTGATAACAGGTTAAGGAACAGGTTTGGGGGTGTTCCAAGTTACTGTCCCATTGACTCCAGCCACCACCTTCTTGCCCACGACGTAGACTGAGCTCAACTGACTCCATTTCTACTAGCTTGTGCAAGTGCCTTCCGGCATATTCAGCTCATTCAAACTTATATTTCAAATTTCAAATGCTAGACCAGGTATCTAACTACAATGATAAAAATGAAAATCACAATCACAAAGTCACTTTTCTAGTTTAGTAGTTCTAGTTCTATATTTATTTTCCACATTGTAACTGTAAAGATATTCTAACACGTTTATTATTTAAAATATTTGCTTATCTTTCTAATTTATATATACACTAGTCAGTACGAAGGGTAAGTTAAGAGTCATTTTTAATGTGTGTCAGGAGAAATAAAATCATACTCTTAAAAAAAAAAGAAAAAAATCCAAGAACAAGTGAAGCAAAAAAGCAAGTATATGACTGAGAACGGTGTCTGCCAAAGGCTTGAATGTAACTGCAGGTCCTTTCTAGGCAGTGAATTTCTGAGCTATTTTAAGATGAACAAAAAAAAAAAAAAAAAACCCTGGAAAGAGTGAAATGGAGATACATGGCGAGTATAAAGGAAAGCAATGACCTTTGTGATGTGGACGCACACTATGGCTATTTACTCTTGCAGAGCAATGTTTTGTGTTGGCTGCACGCTGATATCAAAAGACTGCCTGTAATCAATACATCAGCCCTCCGCATGCAATCAACTCATGGTGCGCCGCACAATACCACGGACAGTCAAAGAGAAGGGCGGCTGCAGGAAGAAAAGAGCCGCAAACCTTCTTTTGTGTTGCAGATGGCTGTGAGACTATGTTTTGTGTTACAGATGGCACTGGAACTATGCTATGTTTTGCAGTTATCAGCCATTATTTCCATCAGTCTTCAGCATGAGTCAGACAGTGGAGGGGGGCGGGGGATAGGAGGGGAGGGGAGGGGACAGGAGGACTTTAGAAAAACCCTTTCACACAGCCTGGAGTGGTGACATGGATCCAATGAGACAGAGACGAGGGACACAGTACTTTAAAGTAACCTAGCAGCACGGCACATGTTCCCACCCCCATCGACATGCTTTCGCAGCCGGTCCCCGGGGATTCTCCTCGCTGCCTTGCTTCTATCGTTCACTCTGTCTTTCTGTCTCTGAATCATCACTGCAAGCCATGCAGAAGCACCTTGCCACACTGGGACTGAGGAGAAAGCTTTTTTTTTTTTCTTTTTTTTTGCCCGAGAAGTGGACTGTGTGTGTACACACTGAACTCCAAATGAACTGGCGGGGATAAAATATTAAAGGTGCAGATGGAGCTGTCCAGATGATAAGAACTGCTCGCGACGTGTCATGATCCAAGAGGCCTTGTGTTGAAGCTATCTCAAGCATACTAATGGCTCCCCCTCAACTCATTACTTCCATGTTCGCCTTTCATGGAGCTAATACCTCTTGCGCCCGGAGACACAGGAGGCTTTACCTCGGCAGAGGATCTCAACGGTGCCAGTTTAGACACAGATTTAGCCGTTAAAAATAAACATAGAGGAGGAAACTAAAAGCTATTCGACGAAGGAAAATACAGTAGTGATGCAAAATGACGAGTTGGACAAGCCGCCTGTCGCATTCTCCTGCTCATGTGCTGTTTCTCTTCCTGCTCATTGACAAGGACAAAGCCAATTTGTAGAGAAACCAGGGTCACGCATGGTGCAGACAAACCGTGCCCCAGCAAGCTCCCCAGAGACCCTGCCTTCCATACTTCCCTCCGCCCTTATAGACAGTTGTTGCTGAATCAGAGGAGCGGGCTGAGATATGTTGCAGTTATGTTGCAAGAATCCCACCCATTTCAAATCGGAGCCAGATCATTATCATGACTTTTGCAACCACAGGGACCATGCAGACACACTTTTATGCAAGTAGCGGAACACATCCCTAAATACAGAGATCAGAAATTATATTGGTGAGAAGGATGCACTCATCAAAACAATGTTTCATTCAACAATTTAAATCTGCACGAGTTAATATAAGCACAGCAGTGGTGCAACCTGCCTACATTTTTTGACTTACTTACATTGCATCAGCATTAGGACACACTCACCAAACTTATAATGGTGAGTGAGGATGGACTATATCTATGAAAGTAATAAAAATGATTCGGTGTTTTATAACAATTTATATTGGTGAAATAAAAGTCGAGCTAGAGAGAGCGCTGGTCAGTGCCTGTGACATCAGCGATGTGATCGTTCCAGAGTAAAAAAGTGACCATTTTACCAACACAAATTTGAGTAATGACTGTCTCACAATGAGGCAATGTCCAGCAGACTTCAAGTGACTTCATGGTGTTGATGATAAATAAGACATAAAATACATTACACGTTTAGTTTAGTTTAAGATCACAACATGAACTAAGCATCCTGAATGATGTGTTATCACTGATCTGATCCAAGTCCAACCGCTGAATGGAGAGTCAGATCTAATAAACCAGAATGAAGAGTCTCAGTCATGATCATATTGAATAAAGGAAATGTGCAAAAGTACGATCACAAACAGCTTGGATTTGGTGTCGGCTTTTCAACGTAACTGCGGTTTGAGTATGGTTCCTATAGGAACGGGCATTTTCAAGGCAGTTTGTCCGCAGTCCTTTGCTGAAATATGTTCACCAAGGTTTGAAGGAAGTTTCGAGAACCTGTCGTAGCATATAACGCACCCACCTGCCATTACACTCCTGAATGTTTCGAGGCAAGCACAAATGGCATATTCGGTGCCAGCAATGTCAAGTGAAGGTCACTGCACTGGTTAAAAACTTGAAAGCAACAATAACGTTGAAAACTGATCACAGTACAGAGCAGATGTGAGTCAACATTCCAGAGCAGAAGTAGCCAAAGCATTCCAAACCCAGCGTGTGCACCAGAGCAAATCAGTACACGATGCGCTAAACTGCGACAATATATCTGAGAAACACCACCTGCTTCTCTTTTTCCCTTTGGCCTCATTCTTCTGAGCCTCTCCGATGGAGCAGGAGATAATAATGTCATGACCAGTAAATAATTGCATGCCTCAATGGGATATATGTCAATATGATATGCCGTATGTCCTTCACCCCTAACGGTCCATGACCAAACGCTGAAGTGCTTTAGCTGGTCTTCCTCTCCCTGCTGCCATTTACGGCTGTCAGACATCCACAATGAGGGGGCTGGTGGAGAGCAAGAAAATAGAAGCAATAAAATCTACTGTTATAGCCGGTGCAGTGCTGTGGCTATTTTTAATATCCTTTACTGTAACAGGCGTAGCTTGCAAGTCATTAGGTCTGTAATGCGAGACATCTTGGGAGATCTGGAGATACAGATCCTGATCGGTTGACAAGAGACATGCAGGATTTCTGGATGTTTCACTCATCACATTATAGACTGGAGAACACCCCGCTGCTTTCTCTCCAGCTTGTTTCTCTCCTTTTTTCCCCAGCAGCAATCTGGGATCTCTGATGTTTCCCTCACATCCGTTTCATCTCACACTCAAAGTAAAAAATGCTCACCAAGATGATAAAGGTGACGGGTCCGATGAAGCTCCATATGAAGTGATTATCCACACTTAGCCAGCACCTGTGATAAAGAAGACAGTCTTCAGCACTCAAAGGTTTCTCAGGCCAGATTGAAATCTCGCTGAAATTTTGGGTGAGTGATGGCGGAGCAGGTCGACATTTAACCTCGAGCCTCTTTTTATATGTCAAGCATTATCACCAGTGGAAACCGACTGAAGACCTCAAAGACACTTGGTCCCGTATTAGACCATTAATCTATATAAAAGTTGGTCTTTCTCTTGCTTGTCCTTTTAAAAGAGCATTTACAAACAAGAGGTCACAGGAGGGTCTTTGAGCAGAAAGGCATTAATGTAGCAGCAGCCCGCCCCCCGCCCCGAAACCACAGTGTTGAGTCTGTCAGCCACTTTCCAATGACATGAAATATTAAACAGCCGCCCATCCCCGGCAAAAGGAGCTCAAATGTTTTGGTGTTTTCTTTAGGGAATCACGAAAGGCACGAATAATTGACTGTCGTCTCACACGTTCAGACACGGAAGGCAAACTCACACGATGTAATCGGACTGTAAACTGAAACACAATTTTATTTAAAACATAATCAGCGTAACCTACGAAACATTGAGAGGGACTCAGTTGTGCTGTATTTACAAGAACATTAATATTAGACTTAAGACTCATTAATTTATGAAATCAAAACGAATTTATTCAGCATTGTCTTTTGTGAATTCAAGATTATCAGTGTTCGAGTTCAGTTTTTTCAGGCTTCACCTAATTTGACAAGTACTTCGAGAACATGGTTAAAATGCAAGATTGCATTTCATTTATTTTCTTTAAATCATTGATATGTACATTAAATAATTTTTTTCAGTGAAAATATGCTTTTTAAATGTATTTAATCTAAAGAACAGGAACATCTTCAACAACATGTACATCTTTTTGATTTCGTTTCAGCCATAAAAGACAATTGTGATGGCAGAACATTTTTAGTGATGGTCTGTGCCAAGGGTTTCCCGTCCCCATCTTCATAACCCTAGTGTCAGAAGAGGGACAGCACTGTGAAGCCATCAGCAGGATCCATATTAAAGTAAGACGCCTGACGGTGACAGGTGGTCCCAGCCCTCCACGACAGTTTTAAATAAGTGATACATGGGGATTTATATACATGAGATTCTGAGCTTGCACATGTTAGCATTCTTTATCTTAAAATCTGGGGTGTCAATCGATTTTTTTTTATCTCAATGAATCACGCAGGGTTAACTTGGGATTAACGGAACATTAATTACACATTTTGTATCTGTTCCCAATGCAAATAAAGGAAATGATAAGGAAAAATGCACATTCAATATTGTCAACACTGAATCTAACATGAACTTCACTTACGCCCGATCAGTGCCGTAGCTTCCGTAGTCGATAGCCGCAGACACGCCCACGACAATGGCAGGAAACAAGTAGCCAGAGACGTAGTAGTACTTTTTCCGTGAGTATTCGCTTTCAAAGACCTCCACCAGCATGAGGTACAGCTGAATGCCCTCCAGACACATCCAGGAGAAGGACGCCAGGAAGAAGAAATGCAGGATCCCCGCAATGATCGCACATCCGATCTGAGACAGACAAAATAGAAATTACAGGTTAATAAAGGGCGAACAAGAAAAAACTTATATGTATAAAAACTATATATATATATATATATATATATATATATATATATATATATATATACACAAAAGGGAAAAAATAAATCCCTTCAAATTCCTAGAGATGTGCCGTCAGATGAACAGGGTTTAGACATTAAAAGCCCTTTTCTATTAAAATATAGCTGCGTCTTATATACAATTATATATTAAATAAAAAAGATGATGGAAAGGGGCAATGAATATTCATTCACCACCCGGGTTCCATTGAGTCGCAGGTTTAAGGTTTCCATTAGTGCAGCAGAAATTTTAATGTCATTCCACTGTAAGGTTAGAGCTAATGGATTTAATCATACCGCTCAGAGTTTGACGGTCTGATTCCAGAAACTCTACTTACAAAATGTGCGCCTGCAGATTGAAGTGAAGAAAAAAAAATAAAAAAAAGTGAAAATGGTTTAATGCCAGCTCACCCATGGCAGCGGTGATTTAAAGTGAAAAATACCTGTAGCATGGAGGACACGGCCTCTTTTAGCAATCCGTATTAATGGCACAGGCTCATGTCAGGGACAGACTCAGAAACAAACGCCTCATCCATTGCAATCCGACGGACAGTTTGATGTGATAAAGCCGAAGGAATGAATCAATGAGGTGAAATTGTTGCTGCTCACCCTGGGTTCCGTCATATCGATACCAATTAGGAATATCAGCTCCGCGATGAAGAGATTGATGCACAAGTTCTTGTGGATGGTGTTGCGGTCGCTCTGCAGGCCTCGGAAGAAGCAGAAGGTGAAAATGCTGATGGTCAGGCAGACGAGGGACACCACGATGCCCACGCGAGTGATGACAGTCAGCAGCAGCTCGTGGACTCTGTTGTTCGCCTGCAAACATGGCAAACAAAAAGAAGTTATTTCCTCATCAGAGTATTGTCAAGTGTTATATGTTTTTTTTTATTACAGTTTATTTAGCATTTCTCTTCACATTTTAATGGATTATTGGCCATCTTTTTTTTTTCTTTTGAAGACAAAAATCATCTTCGCCATCCTATTTTACATGTATTTGTTTCATTGTCATTTATTTATCTTTATTTTCTTCAATTCTCTTTACCCACAAAAACAAAAACATAATACAATATCGCTATCAACAAAGGTTTTAAATTAAGGGTTTAAATGAAGGCTCTAATGTGTCAATTTCAATTGATGAATGTAAATTTTCAGGTGATATGTTACACCAATGAAAAAAGCATTGTGAAGTATAAAAAAGAATAAGATATAAATCACACCGAACAACAAGTCACATTTTCGGGTGGTGATTTACTTTGCAAAATCAGTTGCATGAAGAGGTAACACCATGAAGGTTGGCTGCAGCCGATCTCACACACTACACTTTGTTATTATGAAGTTACTCTCTGTCCCTTTTAAACACACCAAAAAGACCCACGATCATGTCTGTTTCGATGATTTGTGTAGTGTTTTCCTTTATCACGTGTGATCATGAAGATTACTGGAGCAACATTGGAAAGTCGAAAAGAAAAAAAAGTCGCAGGACCAGTGAAACTGGTGTGATTTATCGTCCAAAAAATATGGTAATTCATGCAAATTACAGAGATGAATATCTTAGAATTCCGTTTGCAGGGAACATTTTCCTGTGCACCAATACATTCAGCTGCACCACATTATATCATGTGATGTCATCATCAAAGCATCCATGATGAACTGAACAGGGTTATGCTAATGGAGGGGAAATTCAAGTTTAAAACAACAAAAAATGCAGTTCTGTTGTTAATGCAGCAGAGAGATCATTTGCGTGTCAAATATGTAAATGTGATACATCACGATTTCTTTATTCATTATAAATTCTTTATGAATTAATTCGATTTTTTTCCATGAAGCGCAACCTCTAGTTTGAATCCAAAAAGATCCCTAAACCGACAAACATAATAGAAAAAAGAAGATTCTCCTTGTCTGGCTACATTCCTTTTTGTATTTCTAAATGTACTATTTGATGAAACCAATTGAAGCACTTGAAGCTTTTACCGACTCTCAAAGCGAAGGCGAGGGATAAAAAATGCAAGGCCTTCACGGCGAGGCTCCGAAAAACAAGCACAGTTTGAGGCAGTGGGCGTACCGAGATTTCACGATGCGCCATGAGCACTGCGAAGTTGGTCAGGTGGCTGCAGGAGCAGGTGGTGTGGGTTTTATTGGTGTCCAGGAGTTTGCAGCCTCCGGTGGACCAGTACCCCATCATACTCCTCTCTGAGTAATTCCAGAAGGAGCAATTGGAATTGAAGTAGTGCTCCATCTGTAGATGACAAGAGATTGGGTTAAGTGTCCAAACAATTGACTGGCTGAGATGGAAGCACATGCAGAAAGCATTTAACCCCTTCAACTCCCGCCCACTCACAACGTCGTCTCTCCACATGGATGAAGATTGTCGGCCGCTTCGTGCGTTTCCCTTTGCTTGCTAGATCAAGCTGAGCACGGCTGAGAAGCATTCGGCTTTCATAACACAAGCACCATTTCTCTGATAAAGAATGGAGTGGCGCGCGGCCCTCTGGGAACTCCACTGACAACTTTAAAAGACGGAGGATAATTGGCGCTCCACTAATTTCTTCCTAGATTGTACTGCTAATCTCGGAGTTAATCCTCCACCCCCTCGCCGCTATAAAAGAAAATGGGTATCATTTATATCCCAATGTTGATTAAAGAATTAGTTTTCATTAAGAATTCACTTAGGTTCTTAAGACTCCTTTAATTTGATGTTCAGTGACTTAAATAAACTGCCGAGTGAACAAGCTGAGCATTTACAATTCAAATCTGCGTCTTCTCAGGACGGTCCCCGCCAGACACGACCCCCTGCATCAACCCCAGAGGGGACACTCACGTCGATGTGCTCCAGGGTGAAAACCACCGGCTCATTAAGGAAGACGCGGCTGGACTCCTTGTTCATCGAGGCGGCGATGATGTCGGAATTGACCGTTATGTTGTGGCTATAACCGTCGTCGGCCATCTTGATGGTGGCATTTTCCGTGCTGAGGAACTGGCCTAGATTTTTGTAGAGTACGAACACGAGCTTGGCCACTCCTGAGGATGAAGTAAAAGAGATGTTTGAGAAGGTCAGGATCATTTTTTTTCACAGCTCAGAAACACAATGATTGTGGTATTTGAGGTACAAAACAGCGCCTGTTTCAAATTCAAGTCATTGAAACGGGCGAGCTATGAAGTGCCAGTTGAATTTAGGAGCTTACCATTGCGGCTGTTGAGCTTAACGGTGTTGGCAGATAGCTGGATTGAGATTCCACCCTTGCTGGCTTGAGGGAATTTGAAATCCTGAACTTGGCCATCGGTGCTGAGGACGTATACGTCCAGGACTGGCCAGGGAGAGAGAGGGAAGAAAAAACATGAAGAAGGGACACTGAGAGCACAGCGACAGAGAAACACTTGAATCTGTTGTGTGTGTTAAAGAGAACCCTGCTCTGTACAAACACAAACAGCAAAATGAATATATTTTAAACATAAAAAAATCACATTGAAAAATAAATAAACAGCAGCAACAGTAAGGAAAAATAGAGTTCGAGGCTACACTTTAATGATGAATGGATTGATTTCTTGTGACATTCACATAATGAGCCTCATGAATTAGTCATCAACACTTGAAACCTGAGTGAGACGAATCAAACTTTTCTATTTAAAAAGCCTGATATTCCTCTCTCGCTAAACGAATCGTTAAGCCTTGCATTGTTGCTCCCCGAGGTTTGAAGTTCTCGTCACAAACCTTTGCTTTGTTCGCACGCGACCTTGTTATTTCCATTAAACATCACTCACAAAGCCATTCCGAAGCCATTACAGTTTCTATTGCCAGCTAATAGTTGCTCTTCATTTCTTCTCACTCACTTATGTTGTCGGCGGGAACTTTGACGATGGCCGGTTCTATCAGGTTGTCGGCGAGGACGAAGGCGCCTTCTTCCAAAGTGTCCAGCAGCATGGTGGCCGCGTGTGTTTGCTCCGTGCTGTTCATGTCGCGCCAGGACTTTAAAGCCTCTGGACGCAACAGGTTGTCGACGGTGTCCACGATGGCCTGTGTCCGAAAAAGGAGACAGGAATGAGTCGTGGGAAAAGACAAATACACAGAAAATCGCATGACAAACAATGGAACAAAAAAATAGGGCTGAAGCAACACATTTGAATTTCAGTAGGCTGCATGACATTTCTCAAATGGAGTGTAGAAAGAACTGCAGAGGGAGGGGAAAACCCGAGAACATCTCTCACGACGTGATGAATTTGGGATTCACACTTTGGGTCACAGTGTTCGCAGCTTCATAATTGGGAATTAGAGATGACCTGCGGGAAGTCACCAATGTAAATTGGCCTCGCATTAATTCTCTTTAATTGCAAATTATAAGTTCACAAAGTCAAAACTTAAGATTTTTCACATTTTGACCCAACAAATTTGTGTGCGTGGCGCCACATAATTTAGCCGAAACTTGCATTGGAATAAAAAGCCAGATTAAAGGGATTATCTTTCTCTTGCCATGAACATCTAAAGAAGGGTAAAAGGTGGGATGGGACTTAAGCAACACCGATGAATGGAATTAAAAGCCCAATAAAGTACGGTAATGTGGCTGCAGAAAAAAAGGAAAAAGGCAAGGCTTTGACTGGTTTGCATCTTTCAGTTTTTCCAAGATTGACTTCCTCATAGTGTATATTTACATGTCGCACCCAAAAATGGACTTCCATCTGTAGTCCAGCCTCATCGCTTGACTTTTCTAAGCGAAACAACTGAAATGACATGAGGGGTGAAAGGAGGGCGTGTCTTTGAGGCGGTTGTCCGGATAACATTTTTGGCAACAGTCTTCATTTTATTTTGAAAAAACAAAAAATGATGAATGAATACATCTAGTTAAGAACTTCTGTTGTTGTCCCCCAAAATTTCATGGTCGAAATGAGTTTGTGGTATCAACATGTTGAGATCCCTTTGCAGCTCTTCACTGGGTGAAATGCAGGAATGAAAGGTGTTATCTCAAAAGAAGATCAGGACAACATATATGACCATGGAAAACACTGACATAGAATGATTTCAACAAACACACAAATAATCGGGACGGAAGCCCCTAGTGAATTGAGGAAAAAAAAGGCCTTTCTTGGGGTTGGAAAAAAAAAAACATCAAAGAAAATGATCCGAAAAAGGGAGAGGGGGTACAATGCAGTGCGGAGGGAGCATGCTGCTGAGCTGGAGCTGGGACATAAAGCACAGGAGCAAAGGAGGGAGCGACAGCAAGCAGAGAGAGCAATAACATTGCTCCGGTCCAGTACCTTCATGTACGCCCTGCATGTCCTTTCTCGTTTTTGGAGCTTTTTTTTACATTAGGCAAGAAAAGAACAGAAAAATAGACAGATAATTTGCAAAAGTTCATGAGCTTGAGTGAAAGGTTTCTGAAACCAAGGGCGACTTGACTGCCGGATATTATTCAAACCAATAAATGACTAGTCGAGATACTCCTGTTGGTGCTCTGGAGGTCAAAGTAGAAAACTGCTTTGGCTTCATTTTCTCCAACTCCGCTGGAGTAAAGCCTGGGATTTTTACCTGGCACAGCGCTGGCCAAAATAATAAAATTAATTTTGCTTTGACTTTGAAAAGAATTCCAAAGAAAGGAAGGGCAAGTTTTTATCAGAATCACTTTGCATAATGTCCTGACAAACCCGATACTTGTGATTTATCATCCACCTGTTGTCATTTTGCTAAAAAATATTTTTAAATTTGAAAGGACATGAGTCCTTCAAAAAAAATAAATAAAGGAAATAGAAAGTGATTTAGTGGCCAAAAAACAGAATATTAGGGGTCACTAAATGTGATTGTTCAGAGAGGAAGTTTAAAAAGTAAACACTATCAATTAATTTTTTTTGTAAAAATAAAACTTATTATAGCTGAGTCAGAAGTATAATAGTATGAAATGAAATGAGTTCATTACAATCTGTTAATGCAGGAAAAACAAAGGCAGTTTTCCTTACAACCGCACATTGTCAGACAAACTTGATGTACTTCATGGTTTCAAGTAAGTATATGCATGTAACACTGCATTTGACATTCAGAATTACACTTTTTTGACGAAACTAGTTTTGACTTTGAATCTTTCTTTTTTCAGGGATATTTTATTCATTTGTGTGGTACATCACAATATATCACAATATATCACAATACTGTGATATCAAGACACATCATGATACCATTGTATTGTGACCATTGTGATGCATTTACAGTATTATTGTGAGGAGCTTTACACCTTTTATGCAACGTAAAGTCATTTTCTGGAAAGAGTCAATTACATTTTGAAATTCGAATTCTTAAATTGCAGTTGGAGGTGACCATAATTAAAAGATGATTTCAGCTATCAAATAACATTTACAAGTGAAAATAAATACTATTCCATCATACTGTGTAATTCAGCTTTTAAGTTTTCATATTACAGAGGGAGAAATGCGTAGTTTTTATGAGGTGGGGAAAAAAAGTTGCTCTTACCTTGTTGAAGCTGCGTCCTGCCGAATCCTTCTCGCTCGGTCTCAGTTCCTGCAGCTGAGCGTCCAGAATGTCCACCAACTGCTCCATTAGACGCACAGAGGAGCTGACATCGCCGGCAAAGATCGGCCCTTTCGTGTGTTTCGCCAACTCATTGGCCAAGTTTGCGGCATTTTCGCCACTGCGAATCTGGAGAGGAAAAAAAAGCATTTGATTCTAAATTCAGCTTTTGTTTTATTCTGATTGGCAACAGTGGAATAAAAGAATGGACACAAGCAGATGATCCAAACAAGACACCTGCTTTGAACTATGAAGGTTGTAAACCAAATCCATTTTGGACTTGCTACCTTGAGTGATAACAATTAAAGATGAAAAAAGAAAAAGGCGCTGACACTTACCTTCTGGGCGACTTGGTTGACCCAGTGGGAGGTACAGTTGCTGAGATCAGGGCCCTTCGGGTGCCAGGCCCCGGTGGAGAGGACACATAAATAAGAGGCCGTGCCTGACGGGGAAAACAAGAACACAATAGCCACATTACATTCAGTCAAACATCGCTTGTGATGTTGTGATGACATCCCCACCATTTCTCTGTCTCCTACCACCAGAATGTGTCTTCAGTTTAACTGCATTTTAGCTTGTTATCTCTCGAAATAAAAGCATTCCGTTCTAATAAGCAAAGGAGTCCAACACAATTTCACACACAAGCCGACCACAGCTGTTTGTTGCCATGCGAGCTCGGGGAGAAACAGCTGAGCCGACTCGAAGCACGGGAGCCGTCGCGAATCGCCAAATCGTGTTTGGTGACACAGCAAGCGTCTGTCTGCGATAAAGCGCGCTGGTCAAATCCCAGTGTGCCAATTAAAGCCATACAAGAATATTGGAACAAACTCTGATGTTCTCTTTATGAGCTACAGGTCAGGTGAGACTGTGCCATGTTTACCTCGCGTCCCCTTGGGACAAGGTCGCTCCACCAGCATGCCCCTCTGGGTCTGAGGCCATGTTATGTCTCTTCTCTCAGTGGCCTCACAGAAGCGCTGGGGTAATGGGAAAGACTCCAGAGGAGGGGGCGAAGTCGTCTGAAGGATCACAGGAGGGGCCTTCGGTGCGCCCTTGCTGCCCTCCTTCAGCGCTATTGTGGTCGTGGTGTTGACTCCGCCCCAGTGTGCTGTGGTTGTTGTGGTGCTGGTTGTAGTTTTCTGAGGCTGAGCTGAGACAGAAGCATCTGACAGTTGTGGACCTGCTGGAGGATGGAAAAAAAAAAGAGGGAATAAATTGGAGCTCGGCTTGCTACGTGAGGAAAAACATAAAAGCCTCCGTAGCCTAATTCTCATCGGAACACCGGTTTTTAGCTGAGCGGTGAAGAGATAAATCAAGCAGAAATTGTAGTTTGACCTGTGGTTTGAGTTTGAGGTCAGTTCATTAGTGCGGCGCCCTCGGGGTACTTAATGTGTACTGTATGGACGAGTGCTGCTGCCTGGCAGGTAGTCAAAGCCTGACCTTTTTGGTGGGAAGATGCCCTCATGTGCAGCTGCGGAGTCATGTTTCTTAGGTGGGGATGGGGGGTGCTGTCTAACATTAATTAGACACTAGTATTGTGCGGTGATACTGGGGAACAGTGTCTGCAATAACACAATACAGGTATCTTACTGTCCAATACAGTGTGTATCACCCTTTCAACAGGACGGTATTAGAAAAAAAAAATGTTTTAAATGAATTAGTGATCTGCTCCGTCCTTATATCACAAGTCTCTGCCCTTAAAAAAATGCCCCCAAATAAGTCATAGATATACATCCAAGGATTTTGTTGCCTAAATTGCTGCTAAGTGCTTTGTGCAACAAGCGAACGCCCGTCGTGTACGGCTGATCCGAGGCACTCAGTCTGCAGACGAACAAGACAATAATTACAGTAACATCCTCCAAGCTGGCAATCATTCTTGCCTAGGAGATTTTGTGGCATGGCTGATTTAATTTCACTGAGCAACAGTGAACCTGTGTGCGTCGCCATGGCGCCTGAGCATTCGTTTTGCAGTTGCTTCTCTCTCTACTTCTCAAACTGGGATGGAGCTGCAGTGCATCGACTCTTGCGATGCCCTCTGCAGATTTCCAGTCCCAGGAAGAAGGAAGAAAATATTTCTTCCCATCAGACGAGTCACTCAGGTGGACCGACACAGATGTACTTTTTTTCTCTGTCTGAAAAAAAAAACCCAATAAGAACACCACAATATATTGACTAAATGTTGAAGAGCGCTTACTTGCAGTCAATAAACTGTTCAGCATCACCGAGCAGAAGCGCTGTTTGTAGGTTAAAATAACATGATTGAAAATAAAAATAAATAAATAAAAAGCTCATCATTCGTTGGTGCTCTGATTGGAATGCACCGCAAATTTAATTGCATTTCAGTACTTCGATTTCCTCCATTAGGTTGCTTGTAGAGCATGCAGGGAATGCGAAGAGGTGCCGTTGCCCCGCTAGAGCTGTATGCATCAACGTGGTAACAGAAACAGAATAAAAAAAAGCCTGAACTTAAAGACGCTTGGGGCGTTGAGGGTTTGCCATACTAAAAGGCTGAACCTTTTTTTTTGTTTATCTCTGATAAAATGATCTCAAAAGGAAAATCCATTTTCAAAGTTAGTCACTACAAAACGTGCAGTTTATTAGAAAATATAAACTTAAAAAACATGGAGGATCAACTAAATGAGTTTGCACCTGATTAAATTGAGTGAGTTGCAGTCCCTTGAGAACAGAGGCGGGCCACATGCAGACCTCTGCCTGTTTTAGTTCTGCTCTTACTAATGGATTTCTGAATTAAACTGAATATTTTTCCTTCTAGTATTGCTCCCTTTAGCAGAATTTTGTCCAGCAAAAAGGAATAAATAACATAGATAGAGATAGATAGAAATATATATTGAAGGATATACCTCATAAAAAATGTACATGATTTATCTATTGATAAGAACACTTGAAAAGATATTCCATTATTCAGAATTTATTATGAAAATCTATAAATAAAACAATATATAATTAAATAACATATTTTAATGTCATGTAATAATGTTCAGGTGTAATTACACTTCTCCGTATTTTTTTTAAATTCAGTTGCATTTACGATAACATTTCTTCTGTCCTCCAGCTTGACAGCCCTCAATGTTAATCACAGGAAATCATCATTATCAAATTTAACTGCCAACGCTGCCTTTGAAAGTTGCGTCTTCCAGAGACAAAATTGCAGTTGCCGAGTATAATTTTCCCAGGTACGTTCTACCTATTCAATATTGACGACAATGACACCGCCACACACAGCCACTGATTTCTGTCAATCAGCCTCTGGATACTTTTACTCAGCGTGGCGAAATGTTCAGCCCCCTGTCCTGTCACAGTGACCAGAAGACAACCTGTGCTTAGCGTCCTTTCAGCACCGGCATTTAGGCGGTCGGGAGAACAGCCTGTCTCTATTATGCACCGATACACTGTCATTGCTGCAGCCGGCATGACTCATGGAGAGGATTCGCGGGAGGTGAAAGCAATTTCACCCAAAAAATATAATACATTCCTGGCTAAGTTACACAGAGAGGGGATGAGTGTCCATGTGTATATTATTGCCGGTTTTAAACTTGGCAAACCTCCAGGAGATTCCCAGGAAACATGGGGCCCATTTATAGGTTTCTCATTTCCTAAGTATGAAAGATGATAAGGATAAGACTCCAGGCTCCATGGGTGGGGAGTTTAGAATCCAGACAGAAATAAAAATGAAAATAAATCGCTTGTAGACAGCATGAGTTAGGAGGAAAAGGGTGTGCTGGTACGGCCGATAAATCAAACAGGCATCAGCTGTAATCCAAGCACATTCCTTGAGCATGTCCGCTAACAACTATATCTTGTCTGCAACACTCACACAACAGGCCGGCTTGTCTCGTACGGCTGAGTTATTGCGCCGGGTTTTCGACATGTACAATTAAATCTAGCTCACTCTTTTTTTGTTTTGGCGATCTGTCATCCCCACCTGCTTTCCCGACAGCAGCAAACCTGTCTCGATAATTAATAACATCTCTGTTAATTCTGAGCTACAACAAAAGGGTTTGGCTTGACCGATGGGCTCCATTAGAGAGGGATTGCCCATGGCATACTGGAAGGCCTGGCTCTGGGAAAGGGGTGTGAAGTGAATCGAGGCTGCCAAAGTCATCATCGCGCGAGACAGAAAAGCTGCGCAGGCTGAAAAAGAAATAAATAAATCAGGAAACAGCCTTAGATTAAAGAGCCTCATTAGTTGGAAACACAATGAAAGTGGCATAAGTTGAAGAGCTACAACAACCCTGCCGGCAGGTTTCACTTCATGTTTCCGATGAAAACTAATCCTCTTTTCCCTAGAAAAGATGAGGCTAATATGGATGTAGGCTGTACTCGCGTGCATAAACAATGAATCTGACCACTGATGTTGCTATGTGCATGTCTGACCATAATCCTGCGGCTCAGTAATCCCATTACCTTTATTCCATTGCTTGGTTTATTTTAATCCAATGAAAACTACAGTATTAAAAAAAATGTTTCCAAACACTGCCGGTTTTCATATTCATAAACTCTAATATAAGTAGAGATGGTCTTATCGGGCTTCATGAAACGTGTCCAGATTTTAACAGTCCTCAAGATGGCACTCTCTAAAATCTATGGATTTGAACTGAATTTCAATGACATTTTTTAAACCGAGAGCACCACCTTCTGAGCGCTGAAAATGAGGTCACAGTTTCATGAAGCCTCATCGGCCCTTCACTAAAATGAGGTTCATCCTGTGTTACGATCATTTGTTGGTCACATTTGCATCTGCCCATAATGCCCAACACGATCAGATGCCCTTTTGATCTCTTTATAGGCATGTATAGTCAAGTGCACAAATTATCCAACAAATCACTTCAAAAGGACCAGAAACATGTCTAGGGGATTTTATGACCAAAAACACAGCGTTGGTCATTCAGGAGTGGTCTGTGGTTATGACCTGCACCTGAAGAAAGGTGATTCTAGCTCACACCTACTTCAAATTGCTGGGACATTTTTGTACTACTTGACCCCTTACGTTTTTATACGATCCAATATTTTCATTTTTGTAAATGTAACTGAACATGGTGTGCTCTCCCCAGGATTTTTTCCCAGCACATAGCGTGTGAGTGGGTGGACGAGGCGATGACAAAAGCAGAGCGCACTGTACATCCTGAACAATTCTCCATAAAAGTCCACTTTAAAAGGCAGAGTCCTCCAAGAATTCTACTATTACAATGCCTATTCTAACACTCTGTTTTTCTTTTTTTTGTATCTTATGCATGCGGAGAGACCTGGCCTGAGATCCAGGGAAACTCGGGAATTGTAAAGATCTATGAAGTTTTTCCATCACATGTTGATTTGTTGTTGAGCTTCAGTGACGTGGGTAGCGCATAAAAAAGAACTGATTCCAATCCAGACAATGACTGCTTGTCACGACGGAACGCATTCCCGGTGCAATATTGCTTTGATTATGACAAAAGACACAAATCCCAGGTTCGGGCCGAGCAGCGGTACCGGGACAGGATCCTTGATTACTATGTCTCTGCTCGGCTCGGCCCAAGGGGAACCTTCAATTAGCTGTCACGGAGTGTAAGCGGGTGGAGTGATATCCTCTGTAGTACCACCAATATTCAGGACAGACTTATTCATAACCTCTTTTGTGTGAATCGACACCCACGCATTGTTGTACTTGAAGGTACCTCAGCGGTTGTGTTATTACCACTGGGGTTATAGGTCTGTGATTGATGAGAGACACTGAGACATGAATCCAGTAGAGGAACCGGCCTTGTCAAGTGTTGCAGACGCATATGTATTACAAGTGAAGCAATCGGGAAGCAACACACTCATACACACAGAGCAGATGAGGCAAGGACTCTATAGACATGGCAGGGTGACAAATGAAAACTGACAGTGTGTGTGTCTTTTATATTACACCTAACGGCTTCACTTGCACTGAGCACCACATGGCTGTTCATCAGGGTAATGTTTCATACACATTATCAGGTGCTGTTTATCTTTCAAGGGAGACGGGTAGCAGCACATATGTTACCTATTAAGTGTGGTTTAAACAATTAAAGATGATTTAATACGAATAACGGGTCGAGGTTGTGTTACTTGGTTTCAAACAAAATGCATGATTTGTTCCTAGATAAATACAGTAAAATGTTTTTTAGTGATCGATGACGACTGTGGTGAGCTCCAGTTCCAAAGAAGTCATTTGTACCGTATTCACTGCAATTTACTGTAGCAAAGGAACAAGTAAATCAAAGCTGTTCTCAGGTTTGTTTTCTGTGTTTTGTAATGCCAGTAACTATTTCAACACATTCTCATTTCCAAGGCATGACATGGCGACCATCTTCTTTTGTGTCTTAAGTTGACGCCGAAGTCAGTCAAATTGTAGCTGCTACCGTGGGTAGCGAATCATGTCAAAAGGATGCAGGTTGGGGTTAGCGTTAGCCATGGGATGGCGCTCCTTTCGCTCAGTACCACGATGAGTCACTTAAGCTCCTAAAAACAACCAGTCACAGCGACTCCTACCGCAGTGTCAGGGAGGGGTAGAGCCACATAAGGTGCTATATATACCAAGAAACACCAGCATCACAACCTGTCCGTTTGGTCACAGAGGAACAGTAGACTTTTACTGTTTTCAGCAGAACTACAGGTGTGCACGGACGTAGGAGTGGTAGGACCAAGACTGATTAGGAAATAACATTTTTTTTCTTTTTGCTGAAGGAACGGTGATAAACATCAGATTCACTTTTGAATTTTCCTTTTCATCTGTTTTCAAGGCAAATACAGTTGGAACTGAAATGAACAAACCAGTTATCCTTCTTCTAATCAGGATGAACTTCTGTCCGACTTCAGCGGACAATGTGTGAAAAACGACTCGGTTGATAATTATCTCCTAATGGAATGGGAATCGGAAAATGTAGCAACTCAATAGAACTTCAAACAATTCAGTCTCTCCCAGTCCTTAAAATGGACTCATGCACAGTCTTTGTGAAGCGAAAAAAAAAGGAGTCCATGAAATTAGAATTAAATGAACGACAACTTTCAAGTCGACACTGAGTGCAGGTTAATTGAAATCAAGCTTGGAACGGTGAAAGTAGCGTTATTTGCTCCTTTGATATTTCGCTTGTGTCCCTCAGGATGCAGTGCGTATGAGAATCTCGACACACGTTGATGATTTACAATAGATGACTGACATCCAGATCTACTGCTAAAAACACACAAACTAAATTAGATCACACGTATTTCACTGCCATACACGAGAACACGAGTTTGGTTGTGTGTGCATCAGCAGTAAATATGAAGCCAGCTGAGCAAAAACGTGCATAATTTCCCATGAGTCATGTCGGCTGGCTGATGTGCAGTGCATCCATGTCTAAGAGTATGAAAACTAATAGTTGGATTATGTCATTTTCTGCTGCCTCCAATCTCTTGCAGTTCAAACAGAGATTCATATAGATGCGGGCAAAGTAGTTCACACCCACACACACATACACACACAGACATACACGTCCTCACTCACATTCAAAATGACACCAAAGCATAAAGAACAGACAGAGCAGCTGCCAGACTACAGCATGCCTTTTTCCTCCCTTGCAGCTTTCTCTGTACAGTACGTGCTTCAAATTTCAAGTATTAACTCTCAGCGTGCCAAGCGGGCTGATATTTCATGTCGTACTCACAGAGGGTGTCTGTTTCAGAGAGGGCTGAAACGCGTGCACACTTACACAGGCACATAAATACGGACGCCTAGAAGACGGCATCACATACTCCGCTATAAACAAGATTAGACACAATAATCAGGCCAGCGTGAAGCAAATCTCCTCAAAGGCTTGTGTCAGCAAGTGATGGGGACCATTGTGGGGCTGGAGTAATAATTCTTCAGCGCGCCTCACATCAGAGTCAAATTGTAATCAAACAAGAGACCGCGGGTCCCCTTAGCTATAAGTCTAACTTTCATCACTCCCCCTCTCTTCTCATTTATGCAGAACAACACAATCTAAATCATAAGCTGGGTCATTTTTAGCACCTAAAATCGTGTTTGTTGTCAGCGGCAGTAACGCAGCCGTGCTGGTTGAAGACAACTGGAACACTACACAGCTCACTGTCGATTCTATGATGTCCTTGGGCTAGTTAACCATTTTGGGTTTGGTCACCCAGAATACTACATTTAGTATGTGTCGACCACAGTTAAAGAAGCGACACAGGTTGTTAGGCTACTGTTTGAGTTGAAGACCAGATTCCCACATAGGAAGCAGAACTATAAAACACCGAATCATACTGGAAAAAATACGAGCCATT
This sequence comes from Synchiropus splendidus, assembly GCF_027744825.2. NCBI lineage: Eukaryota > Metazoa > Chordata > Actinopteri > Syngnathiformes > Callionymidae > Synchiropus > Synchiropus splendidus. The sequence continues at coordinate 11,480,759 of NC_071334.1, read as the reverse complement.
TCAATGGAGAGGTAAGTGTTATACTAATGTTGATCCTCATTTTAACCAACCATGTACAGATTAATCAAAATACTCGGCACGTTTATTGACAACATGCTCCACCTTGTTCACTCGATTTGATGGGAATGTTTGTTATATTCTGTTTTCCTTATTTATATGAAGGAACAAAAATCATTGCTCTGTACTAAAGCAGTTGATTTTAAAGTCTGTTTTTTTGCACTGAGAAAAGGTTTGATTAGCAAGCGACACACTTACATCATCTCTGACGTTGAATATTTCCATTAAATATTGACATCACTTATTTATTTATTTATCTATTTTTGCCGACAATCCATTTCCTAAAGACCAAAGCAAAGGATTTACTTAAATCCTGTCATTTATTCTGCCCTGCTCTCGATTGGAAAAGATTTGAGCGCTGTGACCCGGGCTTTTGCCTGACTTCAGCAAGGATTCCGACAAACTCGCACACAGACTGACACACAAGTGCAGTCATACGCATGCGATTATTGAAATGCGTGTATCCATGTTGAAGCCTGCAAAGCGCTCTATCCTGAAGGAGATCGTAATCATTTGAGAGGGTCGAAAAGTAAATGCAATAAAGCAGTGAGGTGGAAACTGACACAGAAAGAAACAAAACAAGCCAAAAATATGACAGTAGAGGAGAAAAAAAAAAGACTGCAAAGGATGATTTTCCACATCAATAGCCCTCTTCTTTCACACCACTGTGTCCACTTGGGCAGCTGACAGTGGGCTAGAGTAGAGGAGGGGGGTGTTGTTGTCAAGGCAAACAAAAAAAAAATGCGTTTTTATCACAACCTAATGTCTGCTTGGGTACGGTTTGTCAGAGTGAGCAAAACACAAGTCTGCCATTTAATCGAAGCACCTTGAAGAGCGCAGACTTGATTTCTGTTTTCACTGCTGTTCCTTTCTCCACGCACAGTTGACCTCCACGCTGGCACTACAGAAAGCAGGAATAAATCACAGCTTATTACAAACCTGTATATTTACCAGAGCATATAAGAGCTGCTCCCTGCGGTGAGCGATGATGCATACACCTCAGACGAATCACTAACAAGTGAGCGTCTGAGCCTTGAGACGCACTCGCACAATACACAATCAAGAGGCATTGTTTGGATGTGATTGTACACCCGTGTCTGTGATGCGCCATTTCTGTTTTCCATGCTTCCACACTGGAAGTATATTCAAGAGTAGCGTCCTTCTGAGATGTGTCCAACTGAAAGGAGTTCTTGATTTGTGTGGGTGTAAACTGCAGCACTGGGGGCTTTTACATACCACTGATTTACATTCTGGAACCTGGGACGAATCGAAAGCCTTCCGGGCTCATTTGCGTCCCGTCAGGGGCTTTGGTGGTTTGAGGCCACACATCAGAGCTTGGCATTGATAAGGGGCCCATCAAATTGGGTTGATGAAGGGTTTTGTGTGAGATTTAAATCAATTTAATCATCCCACCTGCAAGAAATCACAAAGGAATTTGTCTTTTTATCCGGTCATATATACGAGACGGAATGCAGACATGGAGCAAATGAGTGGATTACAAGGCGATCGGTAAAAGCCAAGGGAGAGACTTAGCGACCCATTTAATGTCCACTTCCAGTGCATCCTCCTGTTGGACTTGACCTCATCCGCCCCCTTCATAATCCTACAAGAGATGATCTTGGCTCAACATGAGCGGCGTTATTGGACTGGACAAGAACCCAACGGACTGCCACACAGCATCTCAACATCACTTTCATGTGATTGCGTTCTGTGACTGAGCAGATGATCTGACATGCCTGTTTTGGTGCACTTGAGAAATATGGAGGAGAAGGAAGTGCCAAGAGACGAGCTGTCACACTATCACTGTCACTCCCCACAATATCATTTCCCTTGCTGAGCATTGAGGGAGAATAATTGTTTAAACTATATAAACAAATATGTGCAGGTCAGCTAGACTCACCGAGGTTCAACATAACACACGTATCTGACTTAAAATCCAATAGTGTCGAGTGTGCCAAGTTCCAAAACAATAATCTCTTCCAAGTATTCTTTAAAACATGCAAGGCTGCCAATTTCCAGATGTTTGGTTTCCCTTGGACATTTACCAATATGGTCTGTCCTGCCAGAAAAAAGTGTTTATCGGGTCATTGTTCGGGGAAAAAGGCTCATGTAATGTTTTCCTGTAAAGGACATGCCTGTCTGTAAGTTGAATAAGTTGATACACTGCTAATACAGATGTTGATGTTGATGCTATGGTGATTTGATTAAACAAAGCTTGCAACCCACTACTTCTGTGGCTTTTTCTGCTCCTGAGAGGCGCCTGAGCTGTTTGCCGGACAACATAATTGTCACCCAACGTGGGTGAATACAAACCACCAGTATTGCGCTCAATGAGGATAATAAACGTGAAAATCAAATTCACCGTGACACTAACGCGGGTTCGCGACTGCATTAAACATTACCTCACATGTGAAGGTGAAACTGAAAAGAAAATAAATACATAAATAGGGTATTAAATAAACCATACTTTGCTAGGTGGTTGTGTCTTTACCAAATTTATGTAAAACAAAAAAAGCCATGTAATAAACTGCACCACTTCAACATGCGACTATCTGTATCTACAAAATATTATCAGAGTTTCTGCAAGGCCACGTGTACTTTTTATGCAACTTTTTTTTTTTAACTGTCAAATAAGTCAGGCAGCAAAACGAGATATCACAGAAGGGGTGACTGATGACAAGGGAAAAAAAAAAGGTGCCATCATTTATATGTCAACGTCAGCCGTGTGGGTGGACAAGCTTATTGACACCCTGATGATCATGCTGGACCATTTCCCCTCACGCTCCTCGACAGGCATCGCACATACATTAGTCAGCAACAAGGCCTGGTGAACGCCTCGTACGTCAAGGAGAGAAACAATGTGAGGAAAAATATGTGAAGCCCTGAGGAGGAAGTGTAGTGTGAAGAATAAATATTACCGGAAGTTGAGCTGTTCGGGTTAGAGGATGATAAAATGAACACACATAATACAATTTGTTTTGTTTCACGTTGCTACGATGTCCGTTAACAAAGGGCTAAAAATAATTTTAAAAAGGACAACTAGAATGAAGCTTCACCTCAGACTACATAAGTTGGCCACGGTGCAAACACACATATACAAACACTCATTGACAGAGGAAAAGCTTGATGTACCGATGATAAATTAGCAACTGCTTTTGTAACCTCTAAAACGTCTCAAATGGGAATTCAGTTTACTGTAGGCTGTAATCTGTTCCACAAGATTGTTATGAAAAACACTGCTTTTTATTCACCAACACGGAGATGTTTACAAGAAAAGGAAAAAAAAAAACATCTCTCACTGAAAGTGTTACTCTTGAGAAGATTCCAAGTATCAGCATCAGTTGGGGAAATAATCTCACCTTGCCCAAGGCTAGACTTCACACCTGCTCAAGCACGTATGATTTTTGAGGTGAGAATGTACACCCCTCCATGATTTACTCACAGGGGTCCCTTGAGTTTTGGCTCGACGGACTCAGGGAACGCTAGAATGGTAAACCCGCCACAAATCCCCCAATAAGTGACCGCTTGTGGTGCGAAAGTATGTCTCGCAGGTGTTGCTCGCTACACAGCGTTCCCCAACGTGCGCTGATGTACCCCAAATCCCTGGTGATATATCTGCCGCATCTTCCTATCTAAATTGAAAGTCAGCCACCTGGAATAGCAGGAATTATATTTGACATCATTGTCTACAGAAGACATGAAAGATGAGGGTTCTTACCATGTGCTGGGTCAGGTGGACCAAACTCCAGATTATATCTCAGGATGTAAAAATTATTCCACACGTAGAGCTGGTTGTCTCGCGGGTTGTAATCCACAGCCGCTATGTACTGGTATTGGTTGGGAAAGTGAATGTCAACATATTCCCCACGGTTGAGTTTGGTGTTGTAGACGTAGTCGATCATGCTCTTGCTGACTTCACTCTCGTTGTCTTCGTAGGTGGAACGGACAACGTAGAGAACTCCACAAACCATGAAGGCATTGGAGGCCGAGCGCTTGTCATAGGCTGTCTCCCAGGTAGCCTCGAAGCGTAGCGTGTATGGATTCAGCTGACTGATCACCATCATGCCGTTGTTCTGCTCTGTGGCGTAAATCACCCACAGGCCGTTCTCATCCACCGCGAGATCAATGTCCGTTTTACCGCCCCATTTGTACGGGGAAGTGTCGTGGTAGTTAGCGTTATTAATGATGGCCTCTCCGCTTTTGATTCGAGTTCGTAGGTCAAACTTGACAATGTTACGGGTCCGCTCTTTGTTGAAAAACACAGCTCCGTCGTAGACCACGAATCCGGTTCCGTCCACGCGATGGGGCAGTTTGTAGGTGATTGTTTGTCTGGCATTTTGGAAGTCATCTAAGGAGGAGTACTCAATAAGAGTGTCTGTCCTATAAGGAGTCCAAGGCATAAAGTATATTTTGTCGCCAGCCTGAAGGGGGTCTTTGCACCAGGCGCCGGCTTGCTGCTCCGCTTCAAATAGAAAGGAGGGATCGCCGACTGCTTTCAACGTCCCAGGACAAAGAAAAACTAGCAATAGAAGAAGAGTAGAATAAAACACAGACAGGTTAGCATTTGACTGAGCGCACCTCAATGATGACATGCAGTATCAATGAAACGTCTAAAGTCATTCTTTACGACAATTTGTCCATGAGAAGTGGGGAAAGACACAAACATTTAAAAGTGGCCATAAGACGACTGACAGCTAAAGCCAATAGTCACAAGCAGAATACATAATTTGGTTTTTGTGCATAGAAAGAAAAAGCAAAAGGGAAATGTTAATAAGCAAAATGTTTAAATATATAAATTAGCCGGAAACAAAAGAAGGCTGGCCTCATTGACTGTTGGGAGTAGAACACAAATGAAGGGGAAATAAAGCACAAAATAAATGAATAAAAATGAAAATTAAAGACAATTAGTCCTGTGAACGAAACAGAAAATGAGCAGCCAACTAAAGTCACTCGGCGACAGACGTGAGAGGTTATGAGAGAGCAGGAGTCAGAAGAGTCTGCAAAATATTTGTGTGTACTTGGCTGTGTCTCAGTTACACACTGTTACACATTTTTCTGGTCATTACGATGTGGTGTAAATGTCACAACCATTAAAATTTAAAGAACTCTCAGTAAAGGTCTCCTGAGGTGTCGGGGGTTCTTGCTCAGAGGCAAACGAATCAACAGAGAAAAAGAGCAGCAAGTGGTCAGGTGACAATAATGGGGGAACGTGAGAGAAGAGGGTCAGAGAGAAAATGGTCGGTAAGAAGCACTAGCTTGCCCAAGGGCCGAGAAACACTGTTACCACTGCATGCTATGGAAAAGGGTTTGGAAGCCGGGCGAACGACATTCTACGAAGCACCCAGGGTAAATGAGGAGAAAGCACCTCGACGGCAGCCAGTTTACCTTCCATTTACATCACTTGGCTGTTTCTGTGCTTTATTTTTCAACATTCAATCCCACTTCCCTTGTTGCACAACACACTGTTAGCAGTACATTCAGAGGTCTGAGGATTAACTTTGCTTTCATAGGCCACCACAGGAAAATATAGTTTACAACCAGATGCCACAAAACAAGGAGCTAGGGTTTGGATCGTGTCTGTTATTTACCTTTTTGCTCCACTTCTATTTTAAGCGTTGGAAGAGAGAATGAAAGGGTGCAAGGAGGGAAAAGAGATTCATATGAATTAGCTACGATTACACATGCAGAGACAGCGTATGAGACATGGACATAGTCTGGTACACCTATTCAGAGAAAGAAGCAAAGATTTGAGACGGAAGACCTCTGCCATCCTGTTTGAGAGGGAGGCAAGAGTCAACTTTACGGGTGTTAAAGATTCCAAGTGTCTCGGCGGCTACAGGGAAGAGTGGTGGGTGGATATTTAACTCAATACATTTGAAAAAAAAAAATCAAATCAACTTTAAATTAAAGAACCTATTTGATGACATAAGACTTGGGTCAGTATTACGGCATTAGATGCGTATTGTTGTCATTTACTCTGTTATACCTTGGTAATTCTTGGGTGGTTATATAAACCATAATTCATTAATAGAGAAGGTTTTGCTTGAGATTGACCACTATTCAGCCCTCCAAGTTAAGACGTAGATGACAATAATGATCACAGATACTACAACATCGTACCTTAAAGAACTCACTCAGTTCAATTCTACTATGGTCAATATTTACATAAGCAAACTCTATCCACGTGTACATGGGCATAACTATGTACGAGTGATAGTTTAGGTGATATCTAACAGCCATAATAAAAGATAAATAGCCACTCACCACTCTCAAAACACACTTAAGAAGAAGGACATTACAATATTTAGCAACAGGTTGTACTATCTTATAATTAAGTATTCTTCTTAGACAACTGGCGTTTACAGTTTTCCTCAGATAAAAATGCATCATAAAATAATTAAATTGAACATAGCAACATTTAATCCACCAAAACAGTGCATTTACACTATTTTAGCTTTTTAACAATATTCATATAAATGATAATCTCATATGGCAATCTGCAGCTCATTGTCCTAGGGAAAAAAAGAAAGAATTATCTTTGAATACATAGCAAGACATTAGCACCACCAAAGCACTCGCATTTTAACTTTAGTGTTTCTTTTTAAAAGTCCCTAACTTCTCAAATGTATAAAAACATGTCACACAATTGCCTGAAGTCTGGGTCAGACTAGATAAATGTTCCCAAAATGTTTAGATAGCATCAAATATTTATTGCAACAAAACGTATTATTTATTGCCAGTATATTCTAAACAGAAAGTTTTGGTTGATGTTTTGTTGTTTCCGTTGTTACCGCCAATGCCAGTGATGAAAATTACTGAAAACAGAAAGCAATTACTTTGGATGTATGCAAATGAAGCGAAGCACCAAATCGCTGTTCGAACTTTTGTCTTTGAAATTTGGCAAATTAATTTCTTGCTAAAATGTTTGACAGAAGGAAAAAAATTCAAATATAGTTTAGTGAGTGTACAGTGTCAATGAGATACTGAGCAACTACTTTTTCAAGTCCGTATCATGTTACGAATGACTAGGTATGAGTAAAATCTGACCGAAACTTCAGAACAACATGCCAACATCACAAAACAGAAGACGATAAAATGTCCATAAAAGTATGCATCACTTGCTTCTGCACGAGAAACTCCGTCTTGCACCAAACTAAGACAACAAAATTGAGAGGAAATAAACAGACAACAATAGAAAGCTCAAAGGACTCCTTGATAACATAACACAAGAGCACAAGAAGAGCAAAATAAGTTGGAAAGGAAATCTGGGAGGTCAACAGGCCGGGTGACTTTTGTTAAAAGAAGGTAAAAATAGCAACGTGATGAGAATTAGTCAGTGAATCAAGAGAGTGAGTCAGATAGACGAGGTGATTTCCTGCAGATTGCACAGGGGAAGGAAAGAGAGTCAGTCAGTTTCATGAAAGCAACATGAAAAAAATAGAACAACCCATCCCAACAGCCCACATAGACGCTCACTATGCCTGCGTGTAATGGAAATCGAAGTCATCTAGTGTACGATCAAGTTACTTTCTTAAAAGTTGAGCGCTATTTTTTATACCTTTTAAATCCATATTACACCGAGGGGCTCACTGGCTGGAGATGACAAATGCTTCCTCTAGTGTAACAACTCATGCAACTTGCTTGGCCCTTTGACCGTTCCAAATGAGCTTGAAATAAAAGCAACCGCAATAAAGAAAAGCCTCGTCGCCGCCAGTTGCAGGCAATTACTTGAGCCAATTCGGAGAATTCCAGAGCCAGGTGAAGGCAAAAATTTACATCCTTGGCTGGAACATGGAGATTATGTTGCTAATGAGGGCAGTTCACGACGAGAAACAAATTACCAAGCCAAATGGATGAAATGGTGTTAAAGCAGGCAAATCCGCACAAAGGCCACTTTCACAGTGATGAAAAAGTCCTAAATGGCTTGTGTGACTGTGCAAAAATTAAAGCCGGATAAATGTTCTAATTGGGTATGCTGAAACATTCAGCTTGACATAAAGGCTTCATATTAGGGAGGGGAATATTCACCAATTTGCATCTATTCACAGACATCCCAGGACAAGGTAGATTAGTAAACACGGCGGGATTGATAGAACGCCTGCAATAGCTGATGGTAAATGAGGAAAAATAAGCCACAACAGGACTAAGCAGTGGTTAGCTGAGGATGTATTAATGCAATATAAATATAACATAGAATATCGACCACTCAATGAACCTGGTTATTTGATTTGAAAGTCAGTCATCTTGCCAGTTAAACACAATTTTGCACAATACTTTTTAACACGAGCATCCCACACGTGGTTGCCAACACAAACCAATTTTAGTTCCTTTCCACATCAAGCTGGGTACCAACCCTAATCTGATTCTGAGAGGTGTTTAATACTAAGCTCTTCTGAGTTTTTCTTTTTTGCCACGGCTGCCATGTATGAATCCTGACTGTGGAGCATATCTTGAATTTAAAGGGAAGCTTTTGAGGGACGGTGGCATCTGCGGTCAAAATGAGGACACTGTCTGGGTCCCATCTTTGATCAGCTTAATGGGAATTATATATGATGTCTTGTAAATCTTAAATCTCGATGCCCAGTTAATCCAAAGGTTGCTAAGCCTCTGAACCACTGTAATGATGTCAATCTTTGTTTCTGGCGTCGGACCTTTTCCGGTCTTAAACCTCAAAGAGACTCTAACCCTCCTGTTCATAAACTTGTTCAATTAAGTTCACCATCCTCTGCCTCAACTTGAGCAGCACCCCAGGACACAAATTTGATTTATCCGGAGGAGAAGCACAAAGGGGTGGGGGATCTGAGGAAAGCAACATGACGTGTCTACAAATCACGAAGCTATCACCATTTACAACAGTCGGGCTGAGGTGGGGAAAGTCGGACCGGGCTTGTGCGGACTGGGTCACACTGGGAATACACTAAGCACTTACCAGGGCAGTGGCGATAGGATACATTCTGTGTTCTTGCTCCTAGTCTGGTTGGGCATGGACCTTGAGAAGCATAAGGTGGGGCTGCAGACATGCATGAACTGAGTCAACGATCAATATTTTTGGTTCAATAATCCTTGGTAGGAGTGAGAATCCTTTAGGCATGAAGTTTATTTTTCACAATTCTGCAGTGCTGGCTGCTTTCAGGGCTTAAAACAATGATAACATTGGGTGGATAAGACTTCTAATCCCACTATTAAAGCTTAAGGTGGCACAGTAAGACAGTGGATCGATGTGTCGCAGAACTATAAATGAAAAATAGCAACAAACAAAGTTCACAGATATGAGAATGCTCACCCGTGTTTAATGACAGACCCCGTTTGGCTGGTTCACCTTTGTGTTGAAATGAGCTTCACCATTTAATGATGTTTATTAAGGCATCTGATACTCCACCGGGGGCATTTTAGACAGGTATACTGCTAAGGTTTGTCTTTATTTACTTATATGACAAGGTCTCACACTTTGCCTGTGCACTATACATTCAACCGATTAGCGACTTCAGCCGTCCTCCAGAATCTCTGCCATTAATCAGTCCGGTAAAGGTCACATTGAGAAATTTCCGTCAGTCACTGCAGTCGGTTTAAAGGACAAGAGGGATTTTAATGCAAAGGGCAATCTAAATTTTGTTCAGAAGGTGAGGAGTTGTGAATATTTTACAAGTTCAATATGTACGGTGGGAAAATGTAAGCACAATTTCTTCCGATGAAATACCGCCTGGTTGACGTATGAGCCATTCCGCTCTGTTTCATGATGAAACATCTGTTTGCAACACCTGTTGTGTTGATGTAGATTAAGCCATCAGGATAAGCCGTGATTTTTTTTTTTTTCATATTCCTAAAAGACCTCTCCATGCAAGAGTAATAAAACATCCTCTTTCTATTATGGAGAGTCAGCATGACTTCGCTTAACCTTCATCTATTCTGCTACATTACGAGCAGGCTGGTCTGTCTGCTGAAAACATAGAGAGCACATCAATAATAAAGACAGTGCAGAAGACGACCGAAAGGTTTCACAGGTCATATTTCATGAAAAGTTCATGGTGTAACACAGATGGAAGAAGAGACAGAGGAAAAGGGTGCTGAAAGGTGTTGCAGACAAAGAGGTCAGACTATCCAGACAAGGCCGACAGAAGAATTTGTTATGACGGAAGAGAGAGAGAGCGAGAGGGAAAAAAAAACAAACAAACAAAGAATGGAAGAGTGTGTGCAAAATGGTGCGGGAAAGTTTACAAATCATGACACAAGGGTCATACTTACTGTAGGGGACACACTCATACTGGACCTCCAAATACTTGTAGGTCCCAGGGCAGGGGTCTGGGAAGACATCTGAACCCGTGATCACGATACACTGGGTCCGATTGTTGCATCTGAAAGGAAGGCAGAAATAAACCTCATGAGCACCGTTAAACTACCAACTGAGAAGCAAAGAAAAGTTTGACTAACAGAATATTGATTAATATTTCGCAGAAAAAAAAAACAGTCAGCTCCACAGCAACATTCTGTCTGACCCAAACATTTACAGTTAGAACGCTTAGCTTCATTTAAGGTCTTCAGAAACAATGACTGCAAATGATATCAACACTTCATGAGTCAAATATAGCAACAAGAGCTGACTGAAATTAATCACAAAAAAGCAGTGAAGGCATCTCTACTCGCTACAAGAGGTAATGTTTAACCATAGTCTACTACAGTTTAATTTTCGGCACAGTTAGGACAGGATTTGGTTTCAGAACAACTTCCCTGATTTAGGGTCTACTGTGAGTATCCCTCTAAACAATACGGCCTCACTACCGTCCTATAAAGCTTCCCTTTCACTCACTGCCACTCTTCTGTCACAGATCTTCTCCTATACTGTCTGCACTCTCTTTTCCACCCCCTTTGATCTCTGTCCATTACTGTGGGAGACACCTCCCAAATACTTGATCTCATCTGTTTTCCCAACTGTTTTACCAGCCCAGGTATCTGACTGTCTGAGTGCAATAAAACCACCGGTAAATTTGAACTGACAGAAGGTTGAGAGGGGTGTTGCAAAGTGCGTCTATAAGGTAGTGAGTCCAGGTATTCCGGTACAAAGTGCCCTTTAATTTACAGGAACAAAACATTAGAAAAATTGAGCATGTTTGTACAGGCAAATTGTGATTCCAAGGAAGCGCAGACCGAATAACCAAACTAGTTTAGTGGCAGGAATGCTTGTGTTCTCCAGCATAGCACAGCATTGTTGTCCATCAGATAAATACATACATACAATCAGACACCTGAGCCCAAGTTAATTCAACTTCATCTCCCCTCCTGCTCGCCATCACACTTACTGTCATGGAGGACAACAAAAAGTAGACAGAATTCAGAACCACACCACAAGTTTGAGTTTAAAAATTTCCTTGAATTTAATCCAGCTCCCTCTCTGAGTGGGTGTAAATGGTGAGATTCCTAATTTGCTCTCAAAATGCCAGAAAAGGTCTCACTTAATTATTTTCACTGAGTATTTCAGGAAAATCACACAAAAAAATGTCAAAAGAGGATAAAGGGCAACACAGGTTCAGCTGGTCTTTCAACTTGTCTGCATCATTTAGACATTTTTTTAGGATCACAAGTGAGTGCTGCTTACTGGACTGAGAATAGATGTGAATGACAGCAATACCGAAAAGCCAGTCCTCTGCGATGAGAGAGACTTAAAATGCCATTGGCCGTGAGCCAGATCAATAACTCTGTTCTGCTGATTTAGCAGGGACCGGAGATATTATGCCGCACTACTTCTCCTTGGACCAGAACGCCTGTTTTTGTCAAATCATTGAAAAATTGTATTCCTCGTTTCCATTCCACGGTGCTTTGGGCTTTCCTTTGTTTAGAGATGTGGAAGTAATCATTGTTCTGTGTCCAAATGTTATTTATGTAAGGAGATGCAGTGGAAGATTACACTGTTGAGGTGCGTGGCGTCGGACAAAGGCAGGAGAGAATTGATATAATTTCGCTTTCAGAGTGAAAATAGCCAACAGGAAATATATATGAGACATTCTTTGTCGTTCAGCAAAATAGTCAATGCCATAGAATCCTCCAGTTGAATGCAATTTCCCCCAATGCAACAGCAAAACAGATTGGAATTACGCACTTTCTTTGGGTGATCAAAATAGTCTTTTTTTTTTTTTTTCAAAATAAGACTCGTTCGGTGGTTCTTCGGTTCTCATAAAACTATTTTCTGTCACAATGGTAATTATAACTTCAAAACACAGGAAACCACAAGTAGGTAATAAAAGTCTAAAATATACTCTGCTGAAATAAAGGTGAAACCCCTTATTCTCTTCATAGAAAATGAAGACCCGATAACTTTTCTGACCCTGGTACAGGAAAATGCTGTCTCTGTGATGGCATCAACACTGTCTTTCCTTCAGGAATATAGAGGAGCAATTACAAATTTGAATATTGCGGAACTGAGTCAGAGCAGCAGTACATGAGTCTACATGAGTCTGCAATAGTCTAACCGTTATGATAAATCACATGTACGTTATCTGTGTTGCTGTTGTACTTGTGATATTGCTGGAAGAAAAACAAACTTGCCAAACTATTGCATCTGTAACTAGTCTCCAGCCAAGAGAGGCAAAAAGAAAAAGTCATTCCATTCTCTGCATTCTGCAGTACCACCAGTTGAAGCGTTCGAGATTTGCCACGTGACCCACAGGCAAGCAAAAAATCAACAATCAGATGTTATAGGTCTGTTGAGGTCAACTTCCAGAACAAATCTACCTTTTGAATGTGTTTCCGTGGTCACATCAATGACCGAATTGTCGAGTCATCATAGTCAGTTGTGGCAACAGAAATTTCACGAGGATCCTCCTGTCTCAAAATATGATTGATCTAACTGCCTTTGACTGGACTTGAACCCCCAAAGTATTCAACCAATTCATTTGTAGTGGTACCTTAACAGTCTATGTTAAAAGACGGAGTCCTTCACGAATGTCGGTGAGGGAGTGTTGATGTTGCGAGTCAGATTTCACAACTGCTTCCAAAAATGTCAGCATGCGACGTGGAAGGCCGACTTCTGTGGACATATATTGATGTTCTCTGTCACACTATCACTTCAATAAGCTGCTTTGCTTCCACTTTAGTATTCCATGACTCTACAATTTGCACATATAATGTGGCCAGAGTGATGAAGCTGTCCCCTCCGCTGCACATCACAAACCACAACGCTCAATCCAAGCTTTAGAAAGCTGGTGACTGGATGCCTGGTTCATGAAATAATCTCATGAAACAGAATTATGCGCAGTGCAGACAATACTAATGAGACACAGTTCTGTCATCCACAGCCAGTATTAAATAACAGGACATAAGCGCTGGGAAATACTTCACAGTTCTTTAAAAACAATGTTGACAAAAGTGTTGATGACTCTTCCTGATGTATGGCCTAATTTCAGAGGCATGCAGCAGCGCTGCCGTGATCTATGAGACTGTGGACTGACTTTCATCAGCAGCATCTCGTGAGACCAATTCAAGAGGAATCCTTCGTTCTTGGCCTCAAAGTTAAACAGCATGTGCATGAAATTTGCCTGAGAAAAAAAAAAAAAGCAGCGGTTTTGCACACTAATGAAATAGACTTTAATGCCTGGCGCTATATGGCAATTCGTGAGCTACATGACGCGCACAACTTATCGACTTATCTTGTATTTAATCTTGTACTGACCATTACAACCAGTGTTTGATGTGAAATAACGTATATCCTGTTTCATTCACTAGAATTTTGCTAGTGTCTTGTTTTGCATAGACCTACTTATTAATAAGGAAATGGTTTGATTCCATTTGAAAAACAAACCCAAAACTATCAGGATATGGAGTGGTTAATATGTTCGGCAAATGTTTAAAGTAGTTTGAAGATAAAACTTTTATTCATTTCCCCCCACGCTCCTGTTTATCACACCGGGGCATTGCAAATGTAATCTCATCACCAACCTGACCTTTTGGGAGAAGCAGACTTCCGTACAATTAAAGTGTCACAGCGAATTCTGCCAGGATTCAATGCAGATCTCTCTTTAAAAAAAAAATAAGCACTCCCTGCTGACAACAGGAACGGGCACAATAAGATGCCAACAAGGTGTGACTGATAGCACTCCTGGTACCAAGAAGCCATTTCCATCATAAAGCAAAGACAGAGAAATAATTGGATTGAGGCAACCACAAACAACAAATTGGCTACAGTGAGGAAATGCTGCAGTGGATTCTGGCCAATGATTGGAGTTAAGAAAAAGAAGAGTCAGGTGAGAGTTGAGATGAAACCAACATCCATTTAATAATGTTATTAATAGAGCCAAATTGCCAACCTTTCAACAGCAATGCCAAGTCAAAAGTTAAAGGCCATATTAGACGTCATGGTTTCTTTTGTTTTAGCTGACAAGCACAGTGAATTTAAGTTAGTCGCCAACAGCTACATGCGTCGACACCATCGCTCCCTTTTCCGCACATGCTCGAGTTAGCACAGCGAGGGGGGAAATGGTTGAGGCTCTGGGACCCAAAATGACCAAAGTGTGGCACACACCACTGACTAAAGTGAAATGCACCACTTGCCAAACATACTGTTCGAATCCCATTCCCCGCCTTTTTAAAACAGTACAATCAGAGGTGTCAGTTTGTTTGAGACCCCGTACACATCACCATTTGACTCATTGGTAGTAAGGTAAGGTAGTTTAGTAATTTAAATTAATTCAAATTGCGTCCAATATATAGTGTTTCCCAGAAGGAACAAACTCAATTCAATAGAGATTTACTACTTTTCCTTTTGGTTGCTTTTTAAATCTGTAGTATTGTCAGAAAGGGAGTGGAGTGAGACAAAAGTATCAAAGCAAAGCAGAGATAGATGGTAAGACTGGGTTCAGTGAAACTGAAAGCTCTTCAGTGAATTAATCAAATAAGAGTTTAAACTGCTACCATTTGTCTTCGGTTCAAAACTCACATCACAACCATGAGCAAATAAACAACTGTGTAACCGAAGTAGGCGGAAGGCAGGAGAGATGGGGGCACATTACTGAAAGAAAGGCACAATCTACTTCCTGGTGCTCTCAGTTTGAATTTCAATCAAATTAGCATCTCTTAAACTCAAAGTGACCCGTCGAGCTCCATTTCATCTGAAATGCTGATGAGGTTCATGGCACAATTATCAAGGCAGATATCTCTCTCAAGAGGCGAGTCTATAGCAATTGCAGACAGGCCATTGAAAAATTAAATCATTTCCAGGCTCAAAGAATGGCAGCGAAAAGAAACAACCGGTCGTTGAATAGACAAAGAGACAAACACATCAAGCTCACAACAACAACAGCACAGAGCATTTTCCCAAATGTGAGCACTGTGTTGCTAGAAAAGAAAATAATAGCACTGACTATGACTATTAAAAAGAGCTAACACAAACCATATATGCTTAGACATGATATTTCTGCATCTGCTTGTGGGCACCTCTGATAAGGATGAACCAGATCAAAATGTTTTGTTTTTATTCAGCCCACCATCACCCGTGCAGCGTTGAATACAGAGCAGTTTCATGGCTCATGAACTTGTGTAAACCCCTCTGAAACAGCCAAGCAGAATATGGATCTTTATGAAATCTTAATCCGCTGTGCTTTAAATAAAACTCTGCATATGCAGCGGAGAAGAACAAGGCAGCGTGCTGTCAGGCGGCAACAATGAGACTCCTTGGAGAACTGCGCCAGTCACTGATATAAATAGTGTGAGCGCTATCATTTAGTCTGCAATACCACCACATGTTTTTGGACAAATGGACCACATAATCTCTGCCACTCATCATTCCGTTGAACGACACGATCGGATATGCGCAGTCTAAAAACCGTATGCGGCTTCCCACGGCATTAAAAAAAGATGTCACATCATTCTGAAGTCATCCTATTGATTCATCATGAAGGATCAATGTCTTGATTAATTATTACCCAGCTCAATCTCCCCATCCTGCTGATGATGTTCACCTCATATGAGAGCCATCCGCATTGATCATCTCCGCAGTGACATGCTAAAAACATAATCCACAAGCGTGGCATGACCCGGGCCATGTCCTGTTACAGAAATCAATGACCCCGTTATTGAATACTTACAACGGAGCTCATTAGTCTCCAACAAATCAATACACGTGAGCCACTCATTTTAGATTGTGTGTACTTATGTGTCGCATATGTGGGATTAAATGAGGAGGGCGTGATAAAATATCTTAGTAACTACAACAAAATCAAGGAATTAGTTGATAAAATTATGTATTTAAAATGCATGTCTTATGTCTTAAGACAATATAGTCATATAGAAATATTATTATATATACATTACTATATTATTATATAACATAAAAAAATATATAACAGTTAGTTCAGCTAGTAGTAGTAGCAGTAAATAAATAGTAATTTCAAATCTAACTAGGCATGGCTCAATACCACTTTTACACACGCAACACCGACGCTGCAGCCTCGAGGATCAGTCGATAACCATCCGATACCTTCTACTTGTCACTCAAAAGTGGTGACGAAACGGTATGGCTGTGCTGAAGTTATGCAAAACTGGTTGGGCTTTACGAAAACAAGAAGCTTTTAACGGCATCAATAAAATCGCAGAAATATTGAAAACAAATAAAAAATAACGCATGGAAAAATCGACTCATGATTCAGTCATTTTTAGCCTGGATCAGACACGTTACCGGCCGATACCGATAACCACGCCTACTAACAACAACATACAGGTTTGCCATTTCACGATGATCACTTTCAGTAGTCAAACAAAAGCCACCGTGTCATCATCAGCAAATCCATTTCGCCAACTAGCAGGGGAGGTATCCACATGAAAAATACCCATCCAGATTATCACCCACTTGAGTCAACTAATTGCTTGCAGCTGAATGTTCTAATTCAGTCACAACAGTCCTAAGGCTATTTTCATAAAATCATGAATGTGATATGCCAGCCAGATATAAAAGCGACCGAGTGCCAGCACAGATCCATCAAACTCAACTGAGCCTCAATCCAATTCTCTACACTTCAGCATCATGTCTTTTTTAGGCTGTTAAGAAGTGATCACAGTTTTCCAAACAAGTATGACGGTTGGCTGTGCACGCTTCATATAAATATTCTAAACAAGTGTCCCCCTTGTATTTCAACAGTTCCACTTAAATAAGGAGTGAAACAGATAAGAACGCTGCCACTTCAAGATAATTAATTGTGACAGTGAACACTTGGTTTTGCTAGAATAGCTGCATGTAAACATCAGATTTCTTAAGTAAAACAGCAGGAAAACAATCACTAATTAGTTCTTGGGAGGTTTTCTGCACCTGTCAAGCCATTCTACTTTTAGTTTTGGGGTTCTTTAACAACTTTTCCTAGGGAAATCGAAAAAGCCGAAATCATTTGGGAGGTTTTCTGTCACCACAAATCTGTTATGTCTAGGATGAAGAGAATCTTTCAATAAATAAATGTATGTTATTATAACTGTCATAGAATTCAAGCCTTCGTCGCACTCAGAACATTACCCCCTCATGTAGGCGACAAAACCACAATATTTGAGGGTTTTTTTTCCAGTCAATTTTAGCGTCTGTCGCTGTAATATACAAGAGCGAAAGCAGGGCACAGGAATGCTACATCCTCTTAAGATAAGCAATGTGAGTCAGCTATCTGACTTCATCAAACAGGACTTGACAATAAAACCTCTGAACACAAGCGCTCCACTGTTTTATTTCCTTTTTATTTCCCAAGGCGGCTTGCCAAAGTTGCTGACCATCTCATGCCATCCACTATCTCTCCCCCCTCTCCCTCTATGGCATTCATATGTCACCCCATCCTGTTCACTTGGCCTCAGACAGCATTCTAATGTGACAACTGCTCTCGTGTATAAGGTCTCCCATATATACGGGTGCCCCCCGCTGGGCTGCACGATGATTGATGCAGACATCCGCGATAAAATGTCAGACTTCTCTGTGGTCAGAGATCAATCAGTGGGAGTTTAGGGAAGACGGAGCATCTTTAAAGTATCTCCTGCCAAGCGCTTGTCCTTAATCTGACTTAGCGGATTTAGCAATAGGCCAAAAGTAAGCTTGTGTTTCAGGAAACTGTTGTATGTGAGGCATCGCTGAGGTGGATCTACTAATCTCTGGGAAAAAAAAAAAACAGTTGGATGTCAATTCATCGGTGCATGAGAACTTCTCATTTTAATATGGAAGGGACAATAGTTTGTAAACTCACTGCTGGGATTAATGAATAAAAATACTGGATTAACTCATTCAAATTGGGAGCAGACCTCATTGTTTTGGACGCTGAAAAGGCGATTACTAAAATGACGTGTGTACATTTTTTAAAAATCTACATCAATATCTCCCACATTATCATTTCTGGGTTTATGGTCACATAATTTGACGTTGTATGGCTTACTAGAGGCTTTGCAATAGTTAATGTAATTGAATGGAAAGTTTATACTTAAGTCACCAGAATGATGAAAGTAAAGTTGAATCTGGCCACGTGTGTGCAGGGTGTGGGTGGGTTTCAAGTTCAATTGTCCATCCATTGCATGCTCTCTTTTACACTGCTACATCAGGGATGTTTTGGTTATGGCATTGTATCAGGTGGTGAGCCGGACTGATAAATGTTCTCACGAAACGAAAGTTTATGTATGATTTATCTCCATTATTTAGAACCATTGATCAAAATTAACATCTAAAAGAGCCAGCCTTAGTTTAAATGCCAAGTATTCTTGCACCATTTAGTCTTAAAATACTTCATATCGGCCCATGAAGTAGAAGATAAATAAGATTATTATTGCTGCTTTTAGGATCAGTAGAAGCAAACAATAATTGTGCTGTTTATTGGCTGGTGTCATTCACAATCCTGGTTCATCCTGGTTAAATCATGTTTTATATCCATAAATGAGTAGTATTTCCAAGTCAAAACAGCAAAAATGTTAATTGGCTTTTGATTTATATCCCACTTCTACCAAGCGTAATTGAGTTGAACTAAAAAGCTGAAAACAAATGTTTCCTCTGTACTACTGTGAGTTTCTACCAGCAAAAAGTCCCACACTTTCCCAAGTTCTGATTAAATTTCACCCCCCAAAAAGTTACCATTTTCAACGACAGGCTCTGTATCGGTGTGAGCATTAATAACCGAAGTGTGTTTCATGTTGGCAGGCTAGTGTTTCTTTTGTTATTACGTCCGCAATCATGTTCAGTTTTTCTGGGTTTTGAAGGCGTAAATCAGTCTGACAGCAGCCTTGGAGTTCTGCTTGACACAAAGTTTTGCACAAAAGCCCCAGAGTGCAGATAGTTTCTCAAACTTTAGGAAACTAAAGGATGACAGACGGCATAAACTGACAAAGAATACAGGTAATTGGAAGGCATCCAGGGGTAGTTGCCAGGGTAACAGCACAGTGAAGCCTTTTAAATATTTTCTAAAGCACTGAAACATGCAACATATTTCTCAGCAGTTTTACCTTTGTGACATTATCTTATAGGCATCTGGAAGATAGCAGTTGATGTTCTCCATCTGGAACGGATCAGCGTCACAGATTTTGTCATCTGTTCTTCCATAGTTGGCACTTTCAATCATGATGACATCACTTCCTGGGCACCGCAGATCGATGGGGTAACCCTCGCAGGACAGTTCTCTTCTCACTAAACCAAATGGAAGGGCGGCCCGACTGAACCCTGAGAGAGAGAGGAAGAATGTCAAAGGATTAGGATGGAAAGTTTGTCAAATTCAAGCAACATGCTTTGTGGTTTAAATCGAAATATCACATAAAAATATGTTCCCATTATATAGATGGCAAAGTAGACGCAAAGCAAGACAGCAAAATAATATTTTCTAACTCTCCACACTCAGGATGCTCTGTTTTTGCATTGACACTTGAGATGAAATGTGCACTTTCAGATGAAAAAAAAGAGACTTCCGCTACAGTTGTTTCAGTGCAGATCCCAGCCTGATCTTTAGACATAGTCTTCAGTCAGAGCCTTTTAAAAGGTTCGGCTGATGAACACATGATCAACAGTGGTGATGCATGTGAACATCAACTGGTCATCAATCCTCATTTAATTGTGTCTATTGACGAACTCAAGGCGTGAGGTAATTGATTCGCATTGATTGGTTATTGATTTTAGAATGTTAGGGGGATGAAAACCAAAAATGGCAACCAAAGAGTCTAGCTATTAAATACATCTGTGAGGTCATCTGCTCAAGTCATGCCTGAGCTGGTATGTATGGTGACTGGAATGCAAGGACGGATTCAGGTTTCACAGGTGACTATAATAGTTTGCTTCAGGCTGCTACCAACAGGAAATAGGCACTTTCATTCATGGACTTAAATACATCAATGTATTCTTAGTGTAAAACTAAAATCAAATGTATTTATGCTTTGCACCTGAATAATGCCAAAGGGCAGTATACGTCAGTAAAATTGACTCAGACTAGCTCAGAGAAAGAGCAAGAAGAAGAGCGAGAACCACGAAGTTCAGCACTACTCCAGTTTGTTTAATTAGTTTACTTCGACCAGCCATATGTTGTTGTTTATAACTAACCCAATAAACCTTACTGGACCTAAATCCACAAACTTCAGCTCTTTTCAATTGGCTTGGAAAGGCATTAGTTGTTGCCATTATTTTCCTCCATCAAATTACGGTTAAGCTTTTGCTGCAATAGCCGTTCCTCGAAGCCATTTTAGGGGAGTATCCCATAACATGATCCTCTGTTAAACCTCTGGTCAGGTGAAAGTCTTAATTCGAAGATGCTCAGTAACAAGATCAAGGTATATAAGGATCACAAGGATATAAAGTCCGTCTTAAGCTGGGCAGATCTTGACAGCTAGCTAATCCTATCCTGCCTTGCATTGGGAAACTAAATCTAGTATGAACTGGTTTGGCATTTTTGACTGATAAATAGTGATTTTATTAATATAATTCTAAGAGATTTACGTTTTTTTTAGGGAAATAAAACCTGAAATCTCTTATGTTCGCTCTTTATTGTGGTGTAAATTGTGTTACAAATAAGATTTTTGATGCTTAAGGTAATGTTCTCAAAAGGAACTGTGATATCCAACAAAAATACTGCAATGTCAGATTAAGGGCAAGCGCTTGGCTGGAGATACCTCAGTCGCAGTTTTCAGAAAATCTAACCGCTATGTGACACAGTAAAAATGGGAAAACACATCCCTGAATCTGCTTCGTGCTTGTCACATGCAAAGTGATGACATAACAGTTTGTGAACATCTACTTAGAAAATGTTCTACTCCATGTCTTTTAAACTGCCATGCACCGATTATTTGATACCAAATGGGGTGTAAACAAACTATGCCAAATCTCACATTTCGTAATATGAAGTCCGTCCTTAGTTTGCATCTTGGAAGGTCGTTTCTTTCCTAATGGTCATTTGGACAGCACTTGAGCATACGGAGAATGTTTTCTGGACTGGTTTTCAGTAAAACTATGCAAAGTATTTAACAACGGGAGCGAGGACATTTTTCATGGTATATGATACTGTGAGATTTGAGATGAGTCAAGTAAGATGCGTGTCACTGAGGAAAAGGAAATGTAAGAGACACTGAGAGAGTTGCAGCCAAAGAAGTAGAAACAATATCTCTACTGTTGAAAACCAGGCTGAATCCAAGTTCTCTTGGCCATAGATCAATTGGGCAGCTGTGTGCAGCTGGGTGGGAAACATCAGCCAGCACCGCATGGCCTACATTGTGGCTGGAAGGGATCTGTTGATGTGCAAGACCTCAGAGGTTGATCGCTCATGCTGCAGCCAAACCCACTGATGTGTTTCCTAGGAACACTGTTGAAACACTTAAATCACACAGCAAGGGACTTAAAAATCTCAGCTTCTGGTTTTGTGATTTTAAAAAGTGAAGCGGAGAAACAGAAGGCAAACGTGTGTGTGTGTGTGGGGGGTAACTCTGCAAGACTTTCAGTGACACGTCCAAGCAACTTTACAGAATACCGGTGATGTAGGAGAGGAATGGTTTGTTTTCAAGTGTCAGTCTCTGTTTATCAGACAGAATAGTCGTCCTTTAAGCGCAACAATCCCCGACTAGCTCTCTGCCACAGAGCAAGGTCGCAAACTGCAAAAGCCCCTCGTCATCGATTAGGCCAGAGGCAGAGCTACTCTGGTGTTGGACGGTATTTTTGGTACAGAATCAATGTGTGACAAAGACAACTCAATAGAGCCGATAAAATGACCAGAAAATTGTAGTGGAATAGACGCAGATTTAAATTCTAACAGCAACGTCTGACCTGTTCGGCTTGCTGAGTGTTTATTCTCTCTGAACAAACTGCTACATAAAACACCTTCAGAACTGTTTTATTGTTATGTTTACTATCTTGGAAATTAATTCACAATGTTTTCACACACCGACAGGAAGCGTGGAAGAAAATATTTACACTCCTACACTGACAAATATATGAGAGCAATGATTATTTGAAATTTATTTTATATTGTATAATAGAGTTAGGCTTTATGTTCCTTTTATTCAAATGTCTGCCACATACAGATGAGAAGAAGACACCAAAACAGTATTAATCACACTCCGGCACCTTCATACATCGCAATTACAATGACAATAACACAACCAAAGACAATCTAATGTAAATAAAATCCTATGTGCATTGTTTGTCTCGCCTTAAAAAAGAAATCATTATTCAAATGAGATGGAAGAGAAATGGCATTTTTCTCATGCTATCATTAGCATAATTATTCATGGAGCATTCGATATGAATATGTTTTGCTCTGCGTGTTGTGAAGTAGCTATGTCATAGATGTTGAAAGATATTTCCTTTATCATCTATACTGAGCCCACTGGCTGCCTCATAGAGTATTTTAACCGTTCATCAGCAAATATGAATTGAAAGAAATGCAGCAATGAAGTAAATACATGTTGTTTAATGACATATCTTTATAACTTTTTTTTTTTAAGTCAGAGATGTGCTGCTCATGAAACCACTTCTATGGGCTAAGGGGATGTAAACCGCCCATCGGCAGAACAACAATCTAAGGCCAGTCCGCAAAAACACATCTTTTCCTATCTGATCCCAGTTGTCTCATAAACAAGAGTTGCTTTGGGGAAAAAAAAGGTCTGCCAGGTCTGGAAGTGGAGATGTATTAGAGAAGAAAGTGTACCACAGATGCTCATCACAACTGACCCGGATAAATGACATCTTCGTCAAAAACACTGACGTGAAACCTGGTAACCTGTTTCATTGAAACTACATATCCGAAACAAGCACCGTCTGATAGACAGGCCAAATGCTGCAGTTGCTTATCAGTCAATGATGTCCCTTTAGCAACAGTACAGAAGGCCCCTCTCTAAAAAAAATAAATACATAAATGAAATCTACAGATTTATGATTGTTCACCATCTGTTTGAAATAAATTGATCAGGCCAATAAAATACAAAATGAAGGCTAAATCGTGAGACACTGGAATGGGGTAACTGCATTCAAATCCTCCCCCCAAAAAACAATGCAACCCATCTTTCCAGCAAAGTAGGGAACAATATACACTGTCTGCTGCGAGGAACAGATCTGCATTCACTGACTTGCCTTATTAAAGGAAGTTTGAAATAATTGTCAGTGAGGTTTTCAAACCGCAAAATGTCAGTAACCTGTGAAGACTTCCCTTCAGCCCATTTATTTTGATAATGATTTGAAGTGGACCTTATACTCTGTCTTCACTACACGGAAGGGAAAGCTATATTTAAAGACTCCCAGCCTGGCATTTACTTGCTACTATCTCTAACCTTTGCGATGGCATTTGACCAAAAGGAATCAGTTGCTAAAGAACTGATTTAAATGCATACATAGGGAACCCTATTATGCACATTCTCTTTGGTGCAATAGTATAATAATTCTTTTTTCCCCCAGTAATGAGCCAAATCAATTGGAAAGTGACCATCTGCTGAGATATTAGTGTCAGTGAAGCAGAGGTAATGAACAAAATGTCTTTCTATTACGCAGGCAAAGGGAGTCATTAGGCTTTCTCATCAGCAACAGACGAACTTTAAACAACTTTGTCCAGAGGTTCAAGACTTCAGTGGTTGACATGGACCTTGCTGGAATGACAAGAAATGGGCTGTTTATTGCGATAGGTGAATAGGAATCAATACGCAGGGAATTATTGGCATGTTGTCATTAAGGTGCTTCAAACAGCGATCGTGTGCTCTCCTTCTTGACCAACTCCGACATATTGAAAAGGTTTTCATTCGTAACTTGAGGTCCACATACCTACAGAATAATTCATCGATCGTCGGGCACCTCTCCTGGAGAGAGCCAGGGCGAAAGCCGTGAGCGATCAAAAGGCCTATTCAGCCACTCGTGCTGCTGTTATGTGCCAGGCACAAACAGACTCTCCAGATTATTTTGATGTGAAACCAGATAATTCATCTGTCGAGGGCCAATAAGACGGCTGACAGGGACGCTCCCAATGCCTGTCGTCCACCGTTAACACAACTCTTTGATTCCCTGCACGGTTTCGATGGGAGCCAAACAGTTGGGTGTAAATGAGCTAGCGTCTCTATGAGAGCCACTATTATTCCGTGCTCTCTGGCTGACAAGGTCACTCATTGGGGGATTTGGGGTGAAAGAAAAGTGTGGCCTATAGCATTAGCTGTGAGCCGCAGGAGACACAGCTTGAGTCCCTCCCAGGATCCTCCACCCAACCCATTCAGTTGGCATTCAACATAACAAGAAAAGGAAGTCTGTGAAGGAAAAGAAAACCTTTCGTAAAGTCTCTTCCCACAGTGCTGATGCTATAATCCATAGACGCCCCTTGCAACTGCATGTATTCTCAAAGAGTCAGGTCGACACGGGTGGAGACCAGAGAACACGTCGCCTATATCCTGCAAACAGCAGGCGCGAAGACTGCTTGAAGCATTAAAAATAATAACACATCAGGCAGGAATTTGAGACATTGTACATACAAAATGCTTTGTTTCAATAAGATATTTTCCATTACCTTTTCACAAAGGTGCAGCTCAAAAAAGAACACCTACAAAAACCCCTGAAAATGGCAGAATGTGGCCATTTCAAAAACTGGAGAAGAAGGCATGGTGCGGACTATCAACGAGGTTGAACTGGCATTACAGGACATACCAAAAACGGACAAAGACATTAGGGCGCGGCCAGGGAGGGGTGGTGCTCATGTTTTTCAAGCTCAGTGAAAAAATCACGATGAGATTCGCTTGCAAGCCAGTTTACATAATAGTATGAAAAATCTTGGGGTTCTTTTCTCAGGTTTGACAATATTGAAAGTTGCTGCGAAATGAGCACAGCGCCATCCAAAATAATCTTGTGCCCGCTCAGTTACTCAAGCAAGATAATTACCAGTTATTTAAAGTCATGTTTGATTTTTCTAATAATTTTATTTCCTTTTCACTATTGTTTTCCATCAATGTGTGTTTAAAATACCAGTAAGCCAATGTTTTGTTTTGCATTTTACGCCATGTCTAAAAAAGCAATTGGAGCATTATGTTATGTTATGTTAAGTTCTTACCAGCAATTCATAACACAAATGTCAGTTTAAATAGCATGGAAATATCTGTGTATCATTTGAGGTCCTTTTAAATAACACAGCAAGAGAAAGACAAAAAAAAAAAGAATAAAAAGGGAAGCAGGTGGAAAGAGCATTCCAACCTCATTTGTATTCTCCACCATTCAATTCACTCTCGTTCATTTACATCTCTGCGACTTCCATAGCAACAGCAGGAGGGCTATCAGGAGCATCTCTGATATAGGTACATGACTCTGAAAAAGATCTTGTCATTCCTGTCTCAATAGACACTGTGAGAGAAAAAGGGCTCCGACACTCGGTAAGTTGGGTTTATATATACAGAACACTGCCAGACTTATCCTTAATACTCCATCCCTCGTCTCTGACTGGCACTTGTAGACATAAGCCAACAAAGGAAATGCCATCATTGCACAGGAAACAGATCTAATCCACTGTGATTTTTATACTTTGCAGTTGTCTGACAAAACACGGGCACTGGGGAGCAAAAACAATAATTTATATGTATGTTATGCTGCTGGGAAAAGTGGGGGAAAAAAGCAGCTGCAACCAGACAGTGAGTGAAAACGCACCAGCAGGGAAACACACCCTGGTCAAACCCCATGGACTCTTCTATGTAAATCAACCTTTAGGCCTAATTAAGCACTGAGGGGCTGATTAAGGTCATAAATAGCCTTTTTTATAATGCATTATTGACTTCACATCATCTGCACATGTTGCTGGCTGCAGCTAGCAATGTCATCTCACTGTCTAATATTGGAGAGCCCCGGGGCAGCCCAGTGTGTTTGAGAGAGACACTTTTTAGGTCATACAAAAAAGCAAGGACATTTTCTTGCTATGAACATCTGACAATAAGCTCAGTCCCAGCAGGGAATGTTGAGGCATAGCTACTTTAAATTACATTTTGGTTGCAAGATATTGCCTCTTGTACATGTACACTGTAACTACATGTATATTGTGTTTTTTTTGTCGTGTGCATCTTGACTGATTAGTGCAATATTTCTTTGAAGAATTGTTTGTTCGCTCTTTCCTGGCCGCATCACTCACTCGGCTTCCAATTTAAATGATGAGAGAGATGGACTTGGATACATGGGTAGTCCAGACTTCCTTCTCTGCTCCAGTGAAGCGTTTGATGCGCCACGATTCAATAAGGAAGCATTTCCCAGTGGGTCACCAGTGGCAGTACACATAAATGAGAAGGGTCCATCTGCTTGGTTTGCATTCCCAAAGTGCACTTCCTCAAGCAGACCATGGCAGAATGAGACCCTGCTTTCATGTGTATGCATTTGTGCCACATTATACAGCTTGTGCTTCAGCTGACCCCACCTGGCGTTTAAATCTCCCGACCAACAGCAGACATGCCCTGGTTGACAAGACGGATGCTCTGTTTGAATTCCTCCTGCGACTAGCCAGCAGACTTGCACAATATACAAAGTTTGGATGTCTTGCTTAGATTTTCAAACTGCAAAAGGGGTGAAATTGTATTCTTTTCTTTAAAAATAAGTGTTAAAATAGCGATTAAAAAAATGCATAGCTAAAAGTATTTTCAATTTACTCGAGATATTGGGCAGTCTTAACCCAAAATTAAGGAAAGTCGTCTGCTCTGTAAATCCGGTAACATTTTTAGATGAGAGAACATCTAAAAAAAAACGATGTATTCATTCATGTTTTAGCACATATTAATCATTGCAAAGTATTTATAAGCATCTTAAGTTTAAAAATATTTTTGGCATGAATGGATCAGAATTTTACTCCGAAGAAATCCATAGTTACAGATTACTTATTACCAGTAAATAGGCAAGCAATTACTTTATGAGTGGTTAATCTGTGTTCCTTCATCGAAAATACAACCACATTGCTCATCAAAATCTGTTTTCTTAATAGGCATGAATCGCTTTTGCTGCATATGTTATGAATAAAGGTTTATCATCGATTATCGGAAGGTGAAATAACCCAAGCTAGAATGCAGGTGTAACCTTGATAAAATCGAAAACGCTGACTTAGTTTTAAAATACATTTTTGATCACAGATCATCACAAAAATAGCCCACACCATCGTGGCTCCCAAAAACAGCGAGTGTTGCACACAAATGCGCGACACACTCTGTTCAGTTAACATACTGTAGCCTACTCATTTCCTCCAACTTCCAGCAATTTGCCGTTGTGTGCTTGACAACACTTGAAATACTTCTCTCATGTTGTAAATTAAAAGGGTCCAGATTGTGAGCAGAGTGCGGTTCCTTTACAACAAACACATGCTTTCAAGCAATGCAGAAATACATTGTGATGTAAACTGCGAGCAGCAGAACCTTGGATTGGCAAGCTCCAAACAAATTCAGCAGACATGAAACTTGGGTTAAAATCATTTGGTGCGAACTAAAGGAACTCTTGCTGCCTAACATTCACTCGCCTCCATCTGTTTTAGCTTCCCACAATCACAGCAGGGGCACTTTGAAGTCCCCGTTTAAGGATTTTTACATTGCCTTTCATGCTGATCAGCTTTAATTATCACATGACGGCCATTTGGAAATGTACGAGCAGGGAATTGAGCAGACATTCACATTGCTAGTGTGATCAAAAAGTGTCTTTTAGAGTTCATTTCCAACCAAGTTACTTGCCTGGAGTCATTGATTTTCAATCATTCTACATGAAGGAACCGTCTGCCCTTTTCTCTTGACCATCATTAACTTCAGGTGCTTACGGGACGGTAGCTGGGCCCTTGACATATGGACTCTGTAACGACCCACAAGGTCACAAGCTGACTCACATGAGTTCACGTCGTGATGAGTCGGAGAGAAATCAATGACACGTCAATGTTATTTATGACGCCAAGTTCACCGCATCTTTTCCAAGAGGCAACAATCTGACAAAGCGTTTAGTGACCAACGGTTAGTTACAACACAAACTGTGATCAGAAAAAGAGGAGCTTTAGCTCGATACGACAGCTACAGTTGTTTTACAGGAGCTTTTTCAAGATTTACCTTAGATCTAAATCTAAACTTCACGGAGCACGATGACCAAAGGAATATCAACAGCAGGGGTCGCAAAGCAATAGCACACTGGTTATTTGGGGCCGCATGATGCAGTTTGGTGGCCCGCCACCAGATGTCCAAGTCTAGCATGTGTGTGCCCCAACAACATGGCTAGTTACAAATAGGTGCAAGTGAAATCTTTTGGCTTTGAAAATGCATACTTTACACCAAGTACTCTAAGTGAGAGATGCAAATACAATTGCATTTTTACCCACGGCTCCAGTGCCCAATATATAGCCCTACATTCACTCCCACTTGTGCCAGTGTCTTTTTTATAAGCCAATTGTATTGGTTTTCATCACAGCAAATCAATATTTATTGTTTACATGGCTTCAATTACATGCGAAAGATGCAGCAAAACTACCAATGTGTGGCAGAAAAAATAAATAAATAAAAAATAAAACCCTGCACTCCTCTAGTTTTCAGCTCAGGCACACCAAGAATTTGCCTCCGGTGGCCCCCATTTCAATCGAGTATGAGACTCGCTATCTACAGTATCCATCCCTTTAGAATAAGCAATGAAATCTATAGAACAATAAGCCTTGGGCTATTTCACACTTTGCAATCAGTACTGAATTTGTATAAAGTGTAACCACACTTCTGCAGTCGTAAGAAAATGCCTTTTCAGCAGGGTCTTTTCAATAAGATGTGATCACACACCTTAAATAACTGTTAACGTGGGAGTTTCTGTGGTAAATGCTGTAAAGGTGTGACTAAGCGGAGAACCTTTTCAGCAGTTGCTTAAAATCGGAATGATCAGCAGGAAAAAATGTGCTCACATCGACAAACATTTAATTCACTGTAGTAAGGCAAAGAACACAGTAAGTTTGGCAACAATCTAAAAAGAGAAAGGGCAGGAGAAGCAGCGGCGCTCTCTGTGCAGCCCACAGAACGACAGTCTAATCACCACACAATTCCTCAGTGTTACAGTAGCAAACAGGAAACCAACCAAGGTTTGCCCTTTGACCAACAAAGTAAGCTGATTCGTCCAGCCTGAGGTCGACACGCTGGTTCCTGTTTGAAATGTCATCTACTGGTTAATCAAAAACATTCTCCACAGCCAGGCAGCCCTTCATCATCCAGGCACGAGGTGCGCTTGTGCTGACTAGAGGGACTTGAAACGTTGATATTTTTCATTCACAAACTCATTTTTAATGCTACTTTAGGATGTTTGGAAAGTCATGCGCACACAGGAAAAATATGTGGCCATTTACTCAAAGATAAAACAATGATTTAGATGAATGGATTTGCTTTGTCGATCTTGAACTGAGAAATCATAGACATCATTTGTGTTGAACAATATGGCTTAAAAAAAAATATATATATATATATATATACATATATATATATATATATATATATTCTCGATTATGTTCTCCAATATGTCCATTATGTTTTGCTAGTGTCTGAAGCATTTGTGATGACAGCTATTATTTAAAGAGTTTGAAGCTTAAACAAACAACCATGGAACTAAAACAAAGTAAATATAATATCATAATAACAATATCAACTAACACACCAAAGTCAAGTGGAGGTGGAACTGATGTAATGCCATGTCAGAAACGCATAGCATGGCTAGTGGAACAAACAGACTCTGTGGTTCTCCGAAAACACCAACAAACTTGTCGAATACACGACAATTGAAATCAACCAGAAATCCTCTACAATTATTGAGTCTGATCGATAAATCGCTCTGTCCTCGGCGTAACTTAAGTAACTCAGATTGAGATTTGTCAAGGAAATATTTGCCTAAGAAAGCAGTTTAATGCATGGTTTCGTTTCACCCACAGAAGACCCGCACAAGTCGAGGCATGCACCATGAACAATTGTTCATCTGTGACGCATGACGGCACCGGAGATTGATAAATCATATTTCCTTTGACATATTTGATTCACGAGAACCATAGATCTTGTTTTCTGTTCTTACATCAGCTTGGGATTTATTTTTCTGGGGGGCCAACATGATTCCATCTCGACAAGAGCAAAGTGAGACAAAGCATGACAAGAAAACACAAGGCAGATAGGGACATGTGGGTGGATGACTAATCTATGGCGCCTGAGATCCCACCCACGATAGAACTTGTGTGAATTCCCATTATCCAGGAAGATCAGATCTGGGAATGATGGGACAGTCTTATATATTCAGTCTGATCCCCTGTGAGTGTCGGAACCTCTGATTAGACATCTGGTTTTTGGTAACCATATATTAAACTAACTAAACTAAACTAAACAAAAATCCCACAATAAGGGCAGCAGGTAATATAGTAGACACTTGCATCTTTTTTGTTGTTTGGAACATCTCTGTTAACAATCCACCCTGTGTTTACAAGGGAGGGAGGACAGAGGCAAGATGTCAGGGCTCCGCTGTGCTCTTGCATGACAAACACTAACCTGGGGCCTGCTGTGACAAAACCCTAATCCAGAAAATCCCTTCTTCCTTTGCTGAAAATCCTAATGAGGATTTGAAGTGCCCGGCAGGGAGGAGACCCAGGAGCTCTGGCTACACCTTGCTACTGCTTGCTCTCCCAGTCATTGTCTCCTTATCTCCTCGGTGGACGGGCCCGGCAAGTGATGAAAGAGACATGACAGTTGGGTAATGGACTCCACGCCCGCCCCAGACAATTGGAACCCAGACTCTTAAGTCTTCTGCAAACAGGCAAAGTGGGGTGGGGGTGCCTAGAAACTAAAGTTGTGCCCAAAAGAGAGGAAATACGACAAATAGGGCAAGCATACTAATCAAATTGTTTCATGAATTCACTTAAAAATAACTAATTCTAGGGAAAACTGCAATGAAAACAAGTCATGTTTCCTTGCTTGATAATAAAGAGTTTTGAATGGATCAATACACAATAAGGGATTAGATCATTTTGTATTTGTTTTTATTTTGAGTGTGTCTCTGTGGGCAATGAAAGATTCTGGCCTGAGCAGGTAGTCAGGTGGGACTCTACAGAGCAGCTCTGAATGAGGTGGAAAATGTTGATAAATGCTGCAGTTTGGTAGACGTTTAAAATGTATAACTCAATTACTCAACAGTGTCGTAGTGCAGACGTTGTTTTGTGCATTGTTTTAATGCTCTCACATGCACAATGAAACACATTCACAGATGGCAACAATGGTCTTTTTGGTTTATTTGTGGAGACAAAAATGTGTTTCAAACTTCATGGAAAGCTTTGGTAATGCATGAAAATCGTGTTGAAAATTATGCTTTCACACATATTTTTTTTCCACAAAACTACTGTCTAATTTTGGAAAACCATCATACAGACAACAATTGTCGCTCATAAATATGTAGATGGAATATAGATGTGGGGAGTAATCATAAAACAGTGAGTGGATTTCTTTGTTATCAGGCTTTGTGGCGAAAACTGACCTCATGGCCCGCATCAAAGAGAAAGAGAAATTCAATTTTTAAAGAGGACACAAACCAAATCTACATAAATCACTCCATAACTTGTAACAGTATCGATAAGCCTAAATTACTAAACTCAAAAATCAACCAGAACATTCCAATAAAAAAAAAAGATCTTCAGATTACAGCCTCAACAATGGTTTATATGGAGACACTCACTGGAAATATATGTACACAACGCTTGAAATATTTCAAACTCACACTCTCAGGAACTTTTACATTCCTACTTAAGAGGCTTATGTACTTCCTATAGTTTAGATAGAAACCCCTAACAAGGTAGATCACTAGTCTTCATTAAAACGGACATATCAAAAGAGACAACATGAAAACCTTGTTGGTTGATTACGTCTATTTTGTACCACTTAGCTAGAGAGTTAAGTGTCTGTTGACCTAGTTGAAAATCACTTATGTGGTGGAAAACATACGACAGTAATTGGAACGGACAGAATCAAACGCAGTTACTTTAATGGAAATTGCAGATTTGATGAGGTGGCCACCAGTTTCTGACTTGAAGTATTTGTACACAGGATACAGGTTTTTTAAAGCATTGGGGTTTGACTCCCCAACAGTGGTGTTGGTTGGGCCAGCACGCCAGTCATTTCAAGCGACTCCCTGCTTGAAACCAAAGCAGCCTTAAGAGAACAATTAGTCCCCAAACCAAATAAAGATAAGAGTTGATGGCATAATCAGGGCTATTCACTTCGAAAAGCCTCTTTTCAGAGTCACTGAAACTCTTCAGTATCACTGCAGTTCAGTGGATGATTTAAACGACCACTAGCTCATCGCAAAACAAGCAGGATTTTTACAATATTTTCAAAGGGATAGCTGAAATATTCAGTTAGATCTGGACAATAATCAACCCAAACAGCTCTCTCAATATCATGAACACAATTAGCCATGAGTGAAGTGGAGTGAATAATCCACTTACCGAGATATACTTAAGATAATAAGCGATCAATTTGAGCTCAGAAAACTCAATAACAGTCCTCTCTTTTCCTCCTGTCGGCCTGAAGCTTACTCAGTGACAATATGTACTGTATATATAGAATATATATATAAATCTTCAGGTTGGCACAGCTAATGTTCATGGAGGAGCGTCTAAAACTAAATATTTGTGGACACAAAAACGCAACGACTGCGCTCAGTTTCTGCAGATTAAACGGCAAAGTTTAGAGAGTAGAACCAACAACCCCGAGTATATCCACCGCCGCAGTATCAGTCAAGACTGTCTGGACTTCAAATAAAAAAGAAAAAAAGAAACTTTGAACTACTTACAGCACGCCACTAACCCATTTAATTTAATTATAAAAATGCATTAAAAAGATATTAAGGCTGGGCGCAGTTTAATGAAGCATGTTTACTTGAGGATATTGTTTGTAATGAAGTGTTTCTGGCCTGATCTCTGCGGCTGTATTGAAACATGGAAAGAGGGGAGGGAGAACCAATGAGAGGAGAAGGTGTACGTCTTAAGCAAATGAGTTTTTGATGGGACATTAATTGATTGTCGGGAAAGTTTCGAGTTGTGAAACCCCCACACCCCAAGAAAAGTCACGCCATGAACAAGTATTGAGACAAGTGCCCTAGATTTCTCTGTGTTGCTCAGAGTTTTATTGCTATGGTGAAACCACAGTTATCGGCAAGAGTATTTTAACATAGGCAAACAAATGAAATAGGTTATGTTGAATACACAATTGTACTTTTGTTTCTATATTTAATACAAATATTTTATGAAGGCGAGGTAGATACAGAAAACGGAAGTAATACACACATTTTAATAAATTCAAGCTTTTCATTCCTCATGCAGCGGCAACCAAAGTACAGAATGAAAGCGCTTTAAACAGGTGGACTAGGATTCAATTATTTTTTTAACAAGATTAAACTGATCAAAACGTCAAGCGCGAGCGTATTTTTGGCAGTATTCCGTAGTGTGTGCGCTGGCCGAGACACGTGACATTTTAGTAGGGAATTTACAAATGGATCCCATCTCTGATGCCACTGGGAACAACTGACGCTTTCAAGCGGAAAATCTCAGACAAATCACAATTTACCAACTAATGAAACCACTCAAGATTATCCCCCATCCGCCTGAGCCCACTGCCGTCAGATCTGCCTCACTTACACGAGCACTCTCGAGGACACCAAGGGACGGATTTGGCTTAAGTCACATTTTCATTGTCAAGTTTTTAAATATAGCGACGGAGCAGTTCATCATTAGAGATATGGATTCTATATTAAAATAACGTGGCTGCAGGCGGGGACCTTTTTTTCTGAATTAAACAGACGTGTACTTACCCTCTGTGGAATGAACTTGAGCCAGTGTGATGAGAAACCAGCATAAGGTGTGTAGTTTCCAAAAGTAGCATGCCATGGTGCCTGGTGCTGACAGTCTGCTCCGGGAGTTGTGTCGTGACAAAGAGGTATCGATCAAAAAAATCCAAGCCAAACGCTCGCAGCTCTGTTCATCATCATTCCTCTCACCTGTGGAACACACAGAGAGTTCAT
The DNA here is from genome assembly GCF_027744825.2 of Synchiropus splendidus. Taxonomy (NCBI): domain Eukaryota; kingdom Metazoa; phylum Chordata; class Actinopteri; order Syngnathiformes; family Callionymidae; genus Synchiropus; species Synchiropus splendidus. The sequence goes on along the minus strand of NC_071334.1, from coordinate 11,446,267 downwards.
CAGATGCAACACTTGCAGAAGAGTGCTACAACCCCAGCAAAAAGGCACTTCATGTTCATTGTGAATTTCAGTTTTGAAAAAAGTGGTAATATGTGAGATGCTGCAAATACCACCAAAGCTCTCAAATAAGCCTATCGAGTCAATAATCCAGAGATGAGAAATCCTTTAATGGTGGCAGACGACAGTATCAGGGAGGTGGAGGGGGGGCATCAAACAGATAAAGCCCACCCTCTCAACTTCTCCCCGACCTATAGGAAGGTGACGTGCAGGTCGCGTAAATCCAGACAGCATTCGCCAACAAATTCTTCAACATGAAATGTATTCTACTTTTTTTTTTTTAATTTAATTTTTATTTTTCGCTAAAGCAAGATTCCCTCCACCCAAAAAGAAAAGTAGCATCAGCAAACAACTGACTGTAAACTGACAAGAAAAAAAGTCTACGATCACATTTAGGAAATATTAAATTGACCGACAGTCACATTAAATGCTAAAATTATCAATGGTAATGGCTTGTTGAACGTCATCCAAAAAGCTTTCCATGCTGTTTTAGTATTATTGGTATGCATTAGCTTCGCCTGCATAATCAATAAAAAACATTATTTAATAATAAATGGTTATCGTCGGCCCAGTGCTGCTGCTATTTTTAAGAGTCCTTAAAATCACTGACAGTAAAATCTCATGGAAAAATAAAGTTTCTTGTCACCTTCCTATTGTTTGTCCGTACAAGTCGCCTTCTACCTCCATCAGTACACAGCATTCCTTGATTGCCTTACAAATACACTGATCATGTGGTTGAAGTATCTCACCCGAGAGGCCAATAAAACTTATCAGGAAAGATTTACTGCTTGAGAAAGTTTACTTTCTTGCCGCAGCAGACGTGACAGCACATCAACTTGACTGATATCTCCCAAGTTGTGACACCGCAACCTCACAGGCAGCAAAACAAACAAATAAACACCAGCGAGCAAATGGTCAGTCTTCAGTGTTATGACTGACCACAAACTTATCTTTAGCACCCCCCCCCCATCTCCTTTAAACCTCACGGAGCCAGAATTCCTGTGCCGCTACCTCATCCATACCTGTCACACAAGTACAAGTGCTGTTTGTTTTTGGCCTCTTTCGCTACAAAACCAAATGGTCGCCTCCCCGCCAGTGATACAGTTCTTGGGTTGTGTCGGGTGAAACCTAATACCTACCTACGCGCCCAGGCATGTGTTTCAGCAGAGCTAACGGCTCCCTTTTGTCTGTGTGTTTACACTGCTCCTTGAAGCTTAGTCCTCTAACACCCATGAACCATTAGCACATTTTCCCTGGGAGATGTAAGAACTGAGGTAGAGGGGAGACCATTAAAAGCCTCCCTCTTTTAGGAGAATCACAACATTCTTGTTTTCAGTCTGTGTGTCTTGCCGTTACAGATCAAGAAAAATCATAGTATGGATAAGAAAGTTGACAACCGGTCCTTTCACATACTCCATCGAACAAATCATTAGCAAACACACTCACATTAGCCAACAAGATAATAATTAAGCATGTCGTAATGAGCTCATCTAGCGGGACATTACGCCTCACCTGAGACCTCTCATTTTAGAGCCATTTAAAAGAGGTCAATAGGAGCCGAGTACATGCAGTTAGCGCGCGGAAACTTGCACCAGACAGTCCCGACACTCTACAAATTGATCGGAGGGATCAAATATATTTGACTCTGCCTGAAAATGGCGCTTGAGTTTATGGCTGATGTGTGCATGAGACAGCAGTTCAATTAATCAGGTCGATGTAAAATCAGCCTCCGCTCGATGCAGTGTAAGAAAGATTGAAGCGGATTATCCCTGAGACAAAGATGTATGGTAAGCATGTGTAGTCGGGGATTTTCACCAAAAACACACAAGCCTGTCCGGTTCTCGCAAACACAAAGTTTGTTTAAAAAAAAAAAAAATCCCATGCAATGAGAATCAGGGAAATATAAACTAAAATATCCGTGCTTTCCAACTATAAGCCGTTACAACTCACATCAGACATATGTGTTTGCGACGGATTTGTGGGGATTTATTAATTTTAATACCCAGAGCGCCATAGAAATACTCAGGGCTTAGTGTCGCCCCATGTGATGGCTACAAGTTGGGAAGAAAAATAAAAAGCCAGAAAAAAATGCAGAGGACTAACACAAAAACAATATATAAATATATATTTATGATTTAAAAGGAATGCATTTAAGAGCTCCTAACAAACCACGAATATTAAACAAAGGTATTATTGGCTACCGATGCTAGTGATGAACAAGAGACTTAAGATACTTTGTTTGAGGATAAGACAATCAGCTGGTGATATCCAGCAAATCTGGGCATTTTAAAAACGCTGCCACAACTGAAAAAGACGTTGCAATTCAGGATTATTCAATTGACATTTGACTGGATTTCTTGAGTGGCTCAGTTGTATACTCGAACATCTATTTTGATCCCTTTTTTACGGTGAAATCTCACATGATCAAGCATATTAAAAGGAAGTGTATCACATTGAAACAAGGGGGATTTAATTCACAAATCCCAAAAGGAACATTATAATAACTAAATGACATGACATGCATCTGTTGCTCACTACGTCACGCATCCATCTGAACGAAGAAAGACACGGACCAGGTGAGGACGGCTACAAGTTGGATTTAAAACTAGCGGTTATGTTATTGCTGCCAATTCAGTACATGTCAAAACTTCCCCTTTTGGTTCTCTGTCAAATCATATCTTGATAGGTTGTGTTGTTTTTTTTGGTTTGTTTCTGGCGGAACCCTTGACAAGGAAACCTCAACTTTGATCCACTTGGTTAATAAGTGTATTATAAAATAATATATAAGGACAGGATAGAGATGGAGCGTGCAGGAAGGGTGGAATAGTGAGCTCTGTGACTGAAGAGTTGAAGATAGTGTGAAAGGGACGATTTCTTGGACCTGCCATGATGTATGGTTCAGAGGCAGTAGCTCTGACAGAAAGACAAGAAGCAGAGTTAGAAGTGGTAGAGTTGAAGATGCTTAGGTTTTCCTCGGGAGTGACTAGGAAGGACAAGTATATAAGAAGGACAGTGCATGTGGAGACGTTTGGAGACCAAGTTAAAGAAGTCAGACGCTTTGAACGCATAGAGGAGGACAAGAATGTTAGTGGAGGAGACAGTGGAGGATTGATGCGGATGGATGAGCACAATAAGTTACGTTGGACGAGACTTACTTGCGGTAGCTACCCCTGGTGGCAAAGGCCCAGCTAAACAAGCTGGGTAGGTGTATATGTGCATGACGTTTCTTTGATCCATTCACCATGGAAACACATTTAAAGTTGGAATTGGAGTTGGTACTCCAGTGTCCGTTTTGTGCTTAAGTAGTCATTCATTACTTCTCTAAATTGGATTCTTCTGCCACAGTAACGAGGGAGGCGCCCTCACGAGACAAACTCACATTTATCTTATGCGATCTCATATTGTTGCCAAGTTTGCTTGAAGAAAAAAAATGGAATAGAAGCAGAGCATATTTATTTACTTTGCAATGATCTCCAGACTGCATTTTAACAAAGGTGATTCTCTTCCCCTTGTGACACCAGCTGTAGACACGAATTTGTTCCGCTGCCACTCAGAAGTTTTTTTTTTTGTTTTTTCTCCTTTCATCTTAAGTCTTGTCACTGTTTTATCAAATACGGTTCCACTTTGCATCCGGCTCAGTCTATGACCTCTGGAAAACGTGAGTGGAATCCAAACCCTGGCAGGGAGGAAAACACATGTGCCAAAAGTAATTTCCAAGACTGATGCTCTTCCTCCCAGCTCATGGCCTCGATGAAAGTCAGATAACCTCTGCGTACGGTGCTCACAGACGGTGGCATTGGAAGCAGCATTATTCTATTACAGGTATAACAGAAAAGTTTTGCCCGAACAAAAACGTTTGCCCTTGTCCGCTCAAAACAGCCAAAATGTGTCGGCCAGTTAAGATCAATGATCATTTCTGTCAATTTACACAGTGAATATTATGGACCTCAGGGCAAGATACAGAAGTGTTCCACAACACTGAGGGAAAAAAAAAGTTTAACTTTAAGACACTGCTCTCTAAACGCTTAATATAAGTTGTTTAATTAAAATGTGTGTGCGTAGAGGAGGCTGCTTGATGAATCAAATTCAGAGAGGATATTGAAAGTATGGTACTGCGTGAGCCATTAAACAACCATACCCCTTCCTTAATTAATCAGTTTGTCTTTCTACACGCAGAGTACGGCAGCACAGAGCCATATCCTCCCTTCGCTTATAACGTTTCTAAATAGAAACACAGACTTTTTTTTTTGCCAAAATCCTCAGGGCTAGAGTTTAAACTAAAGGGAAAAAAAGTACAATAACTTATTTCAACATAGTTCAGGTTACATATCTGCAGAAAAATTCAATAACCCTTGATATAAAATAAACGTTTGACATTCCAACCTCTTGTGATTTGAAAATAGAGGCTAAACGTGTGTGTGCGAAGACGAAAGAAAGGTGCCTTTAAATAGTTCTGCCTCCAGGACTGAGTGCTCTGACATGAAAAGGTGCACTATGTTGTACACGGGTATGGGTGCTCTGTAAATCGATGATAGCAGCGATGCACTTTAATGCATTTTGTATCCTGCTGTGAGTGTTTAGCATGCTGAGATACCAAAGGCGCACACTGAAGGAAGATGGGCCGACTGTCGGTCTCCTTATTAGATGTGTGGGGGTTCGCCTTCACAGCTGGAGGTGTCTGTTCTCTGCACCTTGTGGAGAAAGCATCAGACCAGCGCTGTGTTCTGAAGCAGCATACACACCTTTTAACAAAGTGGGGGATCTTCAGACGATTAAGGTAATAATCGTTGACACTGTTTCTTGTCGATCAGGACACGAGGCAAAGACAGGCATCACAAGTTCATCAGGTAATTTAACGCACATTTGATAAAGTAAAAAACGTACAAGCCCACAGGCCATGTAGTGCACGTGTATGCAAACAAAATGCTTGATAGTCAACAACTTTGCGTGAAAACAGAGTACTGCAGAGGTCTAGAAAGCTTGGTTACTGAGAGGAAGGGGGTTATTAGAGAGGATGACGGGAGGGCTGATTGAAGGGGACAGTTCGGAGTTCTGAATGGAGCGTCGGGGGGAGGTGGGGTCTGAAAACAAGAGGCAGATGTGAAAGAATGCCTGGCTTCCCCGAGACAAAGCTCCTAGTTGTCCCTCTCTGGCTGTTAGAGGGCCACAGGAGAATAGAAGAAGAGCCGGGCTTTTATTTTAAATGAGATCTGGGAGAATGACGTTGGGGACCCCGAATAAAGAATTTAAGCGGGGGAGGGAGATTCGGGTTACAATAAAAAGATTGACAGGTTGCAAGTCTTGCTTGACCCTTGAATTAGCCCCGGCGGTTTCAACAAACCCCAAGAAAGGTTTGGGATGTTAATTGTCACGGAGCATCACAGGGATGCAAAAGAGGGGAAATATAGGGCCGGAGATACAATCAAATGTAAATCACAGCCAACAAACCACCGCATGTTGAATGGGGGGTGCACTTGGTTTCAGTTGGGCTCTTCCTGCAGGCCCCTCATACACACTAATTCATGGATATACAGCAAGACCCGTCTTATCACCACTTCTCATAGGCACTGTAACCTAAATGCCTGGGGACACACCACTGAGATGGAGAAAACTCAGCAGTGGTTGAAATATATGACATATATATTTCCAGCTTTTACGCTGCTGGAGATGTACAATTAGTAAGCAAAAAAATACACGGCTTCGCAGTCAAGATAAATAAATGGCCCTATGTCCGGATAATTTGGGATCACCACTGGGACAATCTCAGAACTCAGATCAGGACCTGAGCCTTTAAGAGGGGTAATGTTTGGGTGCAGCCCCGGGCTGAAGGAGTTGAAAGACAAGCGAGCAGACACCGCGTGGCTGTTGGTAACCCAAACGACCACCTTTGCTCTGACAGAAACCCAAATACCGGGTCAAACACTCATGCTGCGCAGCAGGACAGCTCGGCTACTTTGGGGTGGGGGTCTAATGGCGCGCTGATGATGAAAGAACGGGCAAGACGGAAGACTAGATAATCGAGGGCGACAGGGAAAACAAAGGATAGTGCAAGTTGTTTCTAGTTCAGATGTTTTCTGTTGAGGTTCCTTTTGTTTGAGTTGAGCCAGCGATAAAATACGGTCAAGGATGGTCTGTTAACCCATTCATGAAACTTAAAAACTGGTTGACGGATAAAGTTTTGCACATTTCTTTTACAAACAGCTACATTTTACCACAGATAACACCCTGTGACGTGTACATAAGCTAGCCATATTGCCAAGCACAGATATCCTTCAGGCCATCTGTCTTTCTTTAAATATGAGAATCATCTTACAGATCCGAGACTTGCTGCGGTGCGAGCAAAACCAGATGAATTTAAGAGCAGGAGTGCATGACATCAGCCCCGGTTCTCGGCATGCTCATTGCTCTTAGTGTTTGCATCCATTAATCATTTTTATGAGCCACTCAATTAATCGATTAGAGTACTCCCCACTGATCAGGACATAAATTAAGCGATCATGAGCCAAACCATGAAACAGTCAGCTCATACATACATTAATGTGGACAAAACCCAGTGTCAGAAAAGCCATTAGACTTTTATCAAGGTAAACATATACACACATATAAGAAGTCAAGGTATAATATCATTTGAAAATGTCAATATACTCCAGTCTCCTAGAGCTACATCAGCCTCCGTCTGAATATATAATAAATCCATCGCTCGGCAACGCATCTGAAATCCTATTAGCGCTGAAAGGTAGCTACACCTGTCCGTCCTCATGGATTATAGGCAGATAATTTACCACGGTAACAAAGTTTTAATACAGGACCCATACATTTCACTTGTAATTTTGATATTTCCCTGGGAAGTGAAGTGGATTATCTCGAATTAAATTTAAAAATGTCATTTTCCACTTGCTGATAGCAAAAAACTATTCCTTTCAGGTCTGAGGCGATAAGAACGATTCAGCCCCGGCTGTTAAACGGTGTCTTTGGCAAATGTTCCTCCGCTTAGGCATTAATCGGTTGACATTAATACAGCTAGATAAATAAGAAGGTCAACCCTGCCATTATACGGGCATATCTCGGTGATAGTAGCTGCCAATCAAGTCCAATAAGTCCTTGACACAGTGTGACTCACCTTGAAATAAACGGCGTCAAGTGAACGGTTCCCAGTGCAGACACTCCATTCAATTAGTATGTGAGCACAAAATTTATACTTCGCAGGGTTGTTGCTCGCCGAGTACATTAGTACACCATAAAAGAAACATTTGCTGTGTGATCCAGTTTGCTGTGGCTAAATTAGTCAAAACAAATTGGGGATTACACAAACTGAGCTCGGCATTTGGCCCAGACACTCGAGCAAACTCATCTTTTCAATTCCAGCACGAGTGCATCATTATGACGTTCATGCAAAAGTCAGGCAACAAGCCTCGAATCTAAACATACGTGGACACGTTCACCAGCAGAACAGGTGGACTTGAAGTTTTTACCAAAATAAATACATCGTCGACAAGGCAAAAATGTGTTGTTTTCCCAGCCCGAGACAAAATAAATAAATAAATCTTCCCTGATTATTTTCACTATAATTAACTTTGGTGTCAGCAGACCTTTTAAAAGCAGAAAGACGGGTTTTAGTCAATGATAATAACGTGCTGTATTTACTCGGATATGCACCAGTAAGCAGCTTTTGTGACCCTCCTCCCACCCCTTTCCAAATGAGCAGCTGAATGGTTGCAAAGCGCACTCCGTCCTTCTATTAAGGAACTTACCATCAATAATGCACCGTGATCGTGAGGCCTTATGAAACAGGATGTTTAATTTTTAAGGCAGCAGCCAGCAATGCAAAACATAAAGATTTAAAATAGCAGGGCAGTCATTCATCTTTGTCGGCTTATGGGCAAATCCAAAAAAAATAATAATAATAATAATAAAAACATGAAATACTGAATAATGCCCAAAAGTATAAGTATAAAGTATAAAAGTATAAGTATAAAAATAATGAATTATTTTAATAAATTGTAGTCGCAATTGTAGCCATATATACATAGAATCAGATGTGAAAATGTGATTAGAAAAATCATTGGGAAAAAACAATAAAATGTATGTAAAAATATGAATATTGTTACAATCCCAGAAAATGGAGTTGTAGAATTTAATAATTGTATTAATAAACGTAGCTTGGCGAGTGCCATAATAAAGCAGGCAAAGTGTGTGTGTGTGTGTGTGTGTGTGTGTGTGTGTGTGTGTGGTTGAGCCTCACTTGTGGGGACCAATTCTTGACAAAAGACTATCCTTGTGAGGACCAGACCATTTGGCAAGACCGCACAAATACAAACCTTAATTTGATTTGAGGAAGAAGGAAGAAGGAAAATACAAACGTGTGGGTGTGTGTGTCTGTGTCTGTGTCTCTCGCATAGCTTTAGATGTGTCCAACTACTCGAAACACACTTACTTGTGAGGATATTTTGCTTACAGACAATTGGTGGGTTAACGTCTCAATTTGAGGATTAAAACATCAAAATTTGGTTTAGTCCAGGTAAAGGTCAGTTTTGGGAGGTTAGGTTGAGGGTGGGAGGCAGGAGAAAGCATTATGTCAATGAGTGACCTCCAGAAAATAGGAATGCAAACGCATGTTTGTGCATGTCTGTGTGTCCTCAGTTCTCCATATAAGACGAGTACATGAGTTATGTGAAGCAGTAAGAATGGATTATAAATAAATACACTCACTTTTGACATGAAACTCCACTTTTACAAACGTAGATATTTAAAACAAATATTTTCAATCACAATAAAAATGTTTTTTTGTGGTGCTGGCGAAAACCTTGATAGCTTTGTTGGAAAAAAGACAAACTATTTCCAATGTCCCTCTCTCTTCCGCCGGCATACCAAGCTTGAATGACCATTTAACCTGATAATTTGCGAGAATGAACGAGGCTAATAATATGTAACGAGACTAGTCCGGATTTATAATTACCACCACCTGACCACCTAACATTTAAATGGCAGCTTTCTGACACGTTTTCATCTGCTACACTTCATTCTCAGACAGGGGGGCGGGTCACACCACAATGATTGACAGGTCTCAGTCAGACGCCGCAGTGCCGTTTTGTTATGTTTAATGCCAAACCCCAGTGGAATGTACATAGAGAGTGGAAATAGAAACATACTTCCACTGTCTCCGACTGAGGTTTACAAAAATGAGCCCTGTAAAATGTATTTATCGACTTTAATAATGGCAGGCAAAATCACAAGAACAATTATATTGTGAAGAACAAGATTCATATTTTTCACCACTAGTGTTTCATCATCTGATCTTTTTTCTGAGTTTTTCATCCGACCTTATTCAGCTAGTCCCTACACTTGAAAATGGGTCATTAAATAACGTCTTAAATTCACTACTCATTCACTCAGGCGTCTTCAAAGGCTCAGAAAAAAATGCACGACCTGACATGGAGGAGAACTCTCTCCAACTGTTGCCATAACTAGTTTCAGCTCAACATCTACACTCAGACAGACAAAAAAAAAGGTTTCAGCTCAGTGTCTCCTCATTGGTATAGCTTTGCGTAAATGCAGCTCTAAAATCTTCCACAATTCCAGCCTACATGAGTCCTTCCAAGAAAAATCACTTGCCCTGCCACTTTACTGAAAGAATCATTTTTAGTTTTTTGGCGGTGGTTTAAGTGCACATGCTCCCCACCACATTTTTTTTTTTTTTTTTACTGAAGAAGAGGAGAGGGTTTTGGGGGACCCACTCTCTTCTTCATTAGCATAACATCAGGCCTGTGTGGGGGATTGTGATGCAAACAAGCTGAGATGAGCTTATTCCATCCCCCCACTCTAATAACTACTGCAGTCTAGTCGGCTCAAAGTACAGTGGATTCAACCAATTTAGGACAGAGTGAGATTTTGCTTTTTAAGCTGGTGTCAACAGATGTGCCTGATGTGAAATACACAGCAATATGAATGATCCATAATGATTTCCACACACTCCATCACTCCACCCCACCCTCTCACAGGCCCGGGAAAGATCCACCCCAGGTCTGGTTCTGATTAAAGTCCTCCCACCCGGACCCCAAAGAGGTCGTCTTGAAGATAGAGTTTTATTCTTTCCGTCGTCGGACATGATTGTTTGGTAAACAAACGTGACTCAAGTGATTTCAGTATCTGGAGTCCATATTCACATGCTCCTCCATTTAACAAGCATTAAAAAACAAAATGGATCGGTGCTTTATGTTCACTGTACAAGCCACCCTCGCTCGGACAGCCCAAGCTTTCCTTGACTTGTGTTTGATAAATGTGCATTTGGTGTTCTCTGATAACGAAAACAAGGGAAACAAACAGGTTCCATTTCAGGATTTTTTTGTTTTTCTTTTTTGTGTAGTCAAAGGGTCTAATGGCATGAGAGCGGGTGGCAGATGCACGGGACCGTAAAGAAGACAAAGATAAAACACATGAAAAATGATCATCCTGTCATAAGAAATGCTTTGCATAGCAAAAGGATAGGAATTCCTAAACAACCTGGTGGGTGTGGGGGGACCAATTTCTTGCTCTGCCAGATGATAACGCTCAGGTCGCACCTTTGAACCGGCGCTCAGGCTGCAGAGATTTGGATCGTTCTCTCTCTCTCTCTCTCTGCATAGGTAATCCACTGAAGTGTAATTGCTACAGCTGTAAGTTATACAAAATAACCACGGGTGAGTGAGACAAGCTATGAATATGAAGTAAGAACGATAACAAGATCCCACAGTGAGGAATGTGATACTTGCTGAAGCACCTTTGTGAGCTCCTTCTTTGGAGCACAGATTAATACACAAGCTTTTTTAGCAAGTTTTGTGTGGTAAAAGCTGCTTAAATAATAAAATGTGTTCCGCTTTAATGACAATTTATCACCAAAATCTAACTTTATATGTTGACAATTAGCTTTTTTTAAACCACATTTTATAATTTATTTTAATCATTTTAATATATATTTTTGCTCCTATGAAACAATAAATTCAGAAAACAATAGATGACGGTCGAAGGTACTTAGAAAGAAAAAAAACACTAAAACATCCATGATAAATTTTAAAAAAAGCGGACAGATAATTAAAAACATTAAAATTGTGATTATTTCATTGCAAACCTATAGTTTAGATATCAATATATCAACATATAGAGCAAATATTTAAATCCAGTGATGGAAAAAAATGCATTCAAGTAAAATACAAAACTACACATATGTCAACAAAGTCAAAATGTGGTGATGAAATAAAGACTCTCACTATGATGCATCATTAAAGCATAAGTACCATTTAAACATACAGCCCTCTTCTGTGGCTATTTTCTCGTCCCTGTGTGATTTATTCTCCAAAATATTCAGAACATCAATTAGCACTTTTGTTCGGGGCTATTACTGCATGCTCCAGTTGTACGAATCAAGTTAAGAAAGCCTCATTACCCTTTCTGTCCCGGCGAAAAATAAATTCTGAACTTCTTCCAAAGTTAAAATACCATCTATTAGCCAGTTTCTGGCACACTCTTTGTCACCGTGAGCTCTTTGACCACTGAATGTTTTTCAGGTGAAAGCAATAGTTCATTGCAGGCAGAAGAGTGGGTGTTGCGGGTTCCGCAGCGTTCGGTGTCTGGCCACAACATTTCAAGAAAATCCATCCACAGATCAGAAGTTCGTGCTCTTCATCGCAGGTGGAATTTTCCATGTTCTACATCTAATATGTGTTTGCCTGACTCTGCGCTTGGAGATGCTATCAGGCACGGCAGACTTTTGCAGCCTGGGTAAAGGTCTGACATTCTCATCGCAGCAGCTCTTCGCCAGCCCCTGAGCCTACTGGACCCAATTTCTGATGAAAATGGCTGCAGGAACCGCATCCTGTCAGTTCAGTCCAGACTCGTAATCAGCTCAGGATTTTTCAAATGACGGAAATGCCACTGGCTTTGGGTTTTTTTTTTTTCTGAAGCGACAAACGCTCCAGTTTCCAGCCTCTCGTTTGATTGTCCTCTTTCGCTGCTTTTTCGCCACTTCCATCAACTTCCATTGAACGCCACTCATCACACTGGTACAGCTGCTGAAACTGAAGCCAAAGAGAGGGAAGTGTCGCTGTGCATGACTGTAAGATAGAATGTGGGACCGACTACCTCAGAGTTCTTCAATTTTTTCAAATTAACAGAAGCAGTGTGAACAAACATAGATAGCTATGTCACGCACATGAGTTACTGAAGAAAATGAAACGATTAGTTAACTTGAACTGAGAAGAATACGTACTCAAAGTTCTTAATATTCATAGTTAGACATTCAAAAAAAATATCTTGTGTTGACAGGTTAAAAATGGGCTATTTCTAAATTGCATTGGAAAAAAGTCTCATCATCAGAAACATTGGTAAAAAGATAATTCACTGCCTCAAAATGGCGATTCTGCTAAGATTGATAAGATTGATAACTGTTCTGAGTTGTCAATCTGTTACTGACAGGAAAAAACGACAGTTGTAAGTCATAAAATTAATGTGCAAAATGTCATTATAGTTGATAAAACATCATAATTTTAAGTGTAAAAATTACTTGAAGAACTTTGTGGCTTTAACACCATGTGAGGCATTCAGGTGTAATTTTAGAACTTTCAAGATCTATTTGTGCTGTGGTTTTATTGGGTTATTTTAGGACTATAGTCAATCACGTAAAAAGTCTGTAAAACTACAATGTGTCAATATAAATTCATCCAAAAGAGACTGAATTTAGTCAGGGATATTTAGTTTAAACAAAAAATAAATAAAAAACGAATATAATGAAATTAAACAGATTTCCAAGTCTATTTGTGTTCGTTTTATTGTTTTAGCATTTGTGTAATCCTGGATAATGAAAGATTTTTTTTTTTTATTTTTTTTTTTATGAAATACATGCCAATACGTGCCAGCAATGCTGCATGATTATTATTATAGTTGGTCACGTTAATTAAATCAGTGAGTAAATGTGAGATTTACAGCAGAATTCACACAGCCTGCGCCTCCTCACACCTCATCAAAGCGGAGGAATGATGAATATTATGAATTATTAGAGGAGTGTATACGAATTTCCTGGTGCAAACGCCAAAAAGATCAAATTATACACTGAAGGTGTCAATGTGAAGCTTTCCAACTTGCATTACACATGCATGAAAAATGTGACAGCTCCATCAACACAAACACATTCATGGTGTAGCTGAACTTATCAGCAACATTTAAGATGTTTATTAGTCAACAGTGGCTAGCGGCAGAGGAGGAGGACGAAGAGGCAGCGGAGGAGGAGATGGATCCAGCGAGCGGCAGCCAGGCCAGACACAGCTGTACAAGCAAAGCTGTAAGCGCCGAGACGTTGGCCACCATCCCTCAATCTTCCCCCGTGTTAATTCAACACAGTCCATATTCACATCAACCTTTCAGCATTTCAGCTCAGTTTATGCAAATAAAGGAAAAAGATGGACGTGTTACATCAGATCTCCGAGAGACAGAACCATGGTGTGACGGTGATGACACACCATTCAGGTTCAAATCATTTTTTTGTTCTTGTCCCTACCGCCGCCGAACCGCAGCAAATGTGTGTAAAATTGATCTGGATTCCTGCAGCCTTAACAGGAGCGTGGCAAATGTAAACACATATTTATATTTCATAGGATTTAAATCTGGGAGCATTAAAAGGGTGATGTGTGTCCCTAACAGTTTCAGAACACACACCACCCTTACATAAACCAAACTGCTGGACACACAAATAACTTCACTTTATGTGGCAGTATCTGCAAAAGCAAAGAGATACTAATTTAAGAAAAGACCAAAAGATAGCACTTCAAAACATGACATCATTATGCAGAGTTCCATGCAGCTTGATCCACCATTTCCAAATTTTCCAACTTGTGTTTAAAATGTTCCTGTATATCCACTTAAGTGTTCCATGAAGGCTGCAAGAAACCGAAAATTTCTGCACCAATGAATCTTCCACACATGAAACGTTATACCGCATCAATGTCACAGCGCCTCCTATCGTAATGGAGGACACATCGCACAATGATTCCATTCACTACACTGTAGGTCTATTCAGACAGAGGCATAAGACAGACTCAGCCAATGCCACAGTCCGACAACTTGGTGCCTGCATGGCTGAGGAACGAATGTGACCAATCAGAACAGAGTGGGCGGGAGAGGACTTGACACAGTAGAATTGTGACAGGCGTTACGGAGCTACTATTTAAATTAGTGTGAAACACTTTTTTTCTCATTTTCAACACTTTTTTTTCACATTTTCAACACTTTTTTTCGGAAAGAAATATTTTTGTGGGTTTACATTTTTATTTTTTGTGTCCTATTTATTTATTTTAGCATGACCATGACTGAATATTTTACCTTTTTTGTCTATAATAGTATTGCTCCCTTCATTTCAAATCCTACAATTTAACTTGTGTTCCACATATATAAAGTACTTGATGAAAAAAAATTATCAGACCAAGTGGAGAGAAGCATCTGCAGCAATCAGTATTTGAGGTCAAGACTGACGCAGTATATAACTTTAAAACCACAAATTTGCTCGTAGCATTCAGAAGCTGGAAGGGAAACTGTCCTATGAAGATGACTGATATACAGCGCCACTTTAACTTGTTTTTGTAAGCGGATAAAACTGTCAAAATAGGACATCTGGTCGATCAATCCTGTCAACTAAAAGTATTTCATAACACTCAGAAACTAGAGGCAGCGATTTCACACCACAGCTTAAACAACTGCCATCCGGCCCTGAGGGCAAATAAATTGTATTTTAACATCTCTTTTTTGAAAGTGATTTTTTTTTTGGCCTGTGTTTTCAGATGTTCCCCAGCTCCGGTTGACCTGAGCTGAGACCCGTTGCCTCTGGCTTGTCACAAAGAGAAGAGTGATGCGGCTCTACGAGCAACAGAGAGGGAAGCTGTGTACGGGAGACAGCAGCAGGTGCAGCTGTGACAGTCGCCGTGTTGTTGCTCGCCCCACACTGTAGTCGAGATGAGGTTCACAGATGTAGCCACTCACTGCACCGCTTTATTGGCCGCCTGAAACAATGCATCTCTGTCAAGAACAGCTCCTCCTAAGGCCATTTCAGTGGAAGAGTGCTCCGTATGAAACAAGGCACAGAAAACGAAAAAAAAAAAAAAAAAGGTCAGCGCTGCTCTACAGAAACAGTCAAAGCCCCCCACAACTAGGCTGCCAAAAACAAAATAAACCTGAAGCAATCATACTTTAATAAGAATGTTTGAACTACTTTTAGGCTGCTGACTCACACACCAGCGAATAAACTGTGTGCACCCATTTTGAAAAACATTTTAGAAGCAAATGTGAGCGTCACAGATTGACGGCATCTTCACCAACATAATAATGAACCTATTTATTAACTTTTCATCATGTTCCACAGATGAATCATAATTGGCCATGAAGAGGGTACAGCATTTCCGTAAGGTTTTTTACACTCGAAAACACATTTTGATACGCCATCTCCCTCCCACACACATCTCATTACATCACCCAAATGTGCAACTACACACCGAAGATTCTGCCTCTCACTCGAGCAACTCCTTCTCCAACTTGACCTCAGAAGATTCCAACTGGGATGTGATCGTTTTCAGCCCGCTCCTTTCTTCTTTTCTGCGGTGGAGTTTGGTTGAATGTGAATAGAGATCCCTGATAATATGACTATTGTTTTCCTGTAAGGCACGGAGGCTCTGGTTGTTCAATTACTGGAAGGAACCTCAACGAGGGCGGTTAAATCATTAGCGCAGACATTATCTACATAGATGGTAGAGCCGGCGAGAGGGAGGGAAAGACACCGGGGCCAAACTTTTACACGGGCGCTGAAACAGTTGGAGGACCACACACTCATGACTCAGAAAATTAATGGACTCATGCCTATTGTTATCATCATAAAACCGACTTTCATTGCAGGTGATGATGTAAATCTACTACAATACGCAGTACATAGATAGAGAATCAGTATAAGCTAATTTATATTTTTGGCATACTAGTCATCCAACAGACAATTGTTAGTCTATTATTTTTTTTTTTTTTTTTTTTTTTTTTTTTGCTACTTACTGTGCCTGTGATATTTCTCCTCAACTCCCAGACCAGACGCTCGACTCCATCTGACTTGGCACTGACTTTACAGGAACAAAGCTTCCGCACACAGACTGGACTTTAAAAACGGAATATATCAAAGCTCCAAAATAAAAAAACTGTCCGACGAGTATATTGAGAGACTCATGCTGTGATCACATAAAGCTGTTGGCAACAGCAGTGATCTAACTCAATCACGAGAAAAATGTGGAGTGTGTGTTCATATATATTCTTCAATGGTTTCGCCCTGAGTCACTAAAGTTGGCTAAAGCCCCGCCCTCAGCTTTGTTTCTCCATAAGACCACCTCGATGTTTCAACAAACCAAAATAAGCAACAAGATGAAGGCATCATCAAGATTTTTTGTGACTGCAATAATCTGTTTTTTTAAAGGTACTTGAGTACTTAAACTATTTAAACTAAAAATACATCTGTTCACTGATGCAATTATTATGGGGAATAAATGCAAATGAGACTATTCTTCACACAAAGCTGTCCAATGTGGGACCATATGAGGAGGTAATATATCTCTGGTGTGTTTACACACCATTCCTAAATAACAGCCCTGTCTTGTTGGAAAAGGGGCTTTAAAGTGAGGATGTGCATCGCTCTCCTATAATCCAGCCGAGACGTTACTGCTTCCCCTGGCAGACGTCCGCAGATCCCCCCTTTTTCTCCCAACCAGGCCTCGCTCTCGGCAGAGTCGCAATAACTGCTGTTTGCTCAGAGCCTCTCGCCATCCTGGATCTCCTCTGTCACAGCGAATATTGAATATTTTCCCAAATAGTGTTGCAGCTGTGCACAGATAAGTAGTAGTGTGAGTGTGCGTACGAGTGTGTGTGCGTGTGTGTGTGTGTGTGTGCGCAATATTTAACACACACACACACACACACACACACACACACACACACAAGGGTCTCTATCTATATATCTATCTATAAATATATATATTGCAAATAATAATTTGTGTTTTTGTTAACATTTTTTTCCTTAGTTATATCTTGAATGTAATACTAAAAAAAGCAGATGAGATTGAATGAGACTTGAATAAAGTATCAGCACACATGGACAAAGAAATAAAGTATTCAAGAATAGATGCTAAATATGTAATGTGGAAAAAAACTTTATAAATAGTGTGCCTGAAACTTCCCCCTCCTCTGGTAAATGACTGTTGAGCCTTGTATCATTGCCAGTCATACCAAGTTAAAATCACAAGCATATCAAAGAGAGGAATATTGAGAAATATGAAGAGCATTCTCTGTGTGACCCCAGTCACACGGTTAATAGCACACACTTTATCAGAAAAATTTCCTCCACCATGTTGTAAAAAGCGATCTGCGATTACAAACCAGGTCAATACGTCACGCCCAATCATTTTACGACCAGAGGACAGGCTCTTTTATTACGACCCAGTTTTGCACTTTGCTCTGCCTTTCTTTTAAAAAAAAAAAGTCCTTTCAGAGACGCACAAAATGAGAGGGGCAGTGTAAAAGCAAGATGCCAGATAAGCTCAGAAAGGCTGCCACTTAGCCAGCGCATGCACAGCTATCTGGCTAATATCCATGTTGCTTCTTGTCAGCGGCGTTTGAATCGACCCTTACTTTCCACGGCCCATGCCCTCGCTGCGTAACGTTCGGCTTGGAAATCATTTAGGCAAGCAGAAAGTTTCACCTGCTATTTCAGGGGCACCGATTCCCTCCACCCCATGAGAGGCCTTTGGCAAGTGGAAACAAATGTTCGCAGAATGACAGGGAGGGGAACACACTGGCACACAGTGTTTTACTGATTGCCAATCGTAAAATAAAATCAGTCATGAAAGTGGAGTTTTTTGGCCGACCACAAGCCTGCACATTACTTCAAATTTGCTGAAGCCTCTTTTACAGCCTTGTTTATGCCTTTTAATGACAAGTAGTTTTCCTCCCAGCGTGGTTCCACGTAGGTGGTTTAGCGACAAGAAAAAAAAAAACATACAGATAACAGGAAGCCCACTACTTTAACACTGAATATGAAATGGGATGTAAATCTGCAGTCCTCTACTTTTGCTGGAGCGCCATCATTGGCCAGGTTTCATCTCCAGCTTTGGCAAACATCAGTTATATAAAATTGCAAGTTGAAATGGAGCTTTCTTTTTAGACAGAGCAACGTTCGCTCATGAATAACGAAGGAATGAGCTTGAAATTGGTGGTTTTCAGTGTGGATCGACGCAGTGAAGCTGGCAAAAACAATCCAGGCACAATGCCACCATAGAATCAAGCGTAGTGATTTGCCAATTATTGGGGAGGCAGAAACAACAAGATGAAATCAATGAGAGTGTGAAAGGAAATCAAACCCAGTGGGCACATTTTGCCACTTTCTTCCATGTTATAGGAAAGAAAATCAAGGATAATCCTGAAGCCACAGTGACGGTAATTTCACCATCTTGAAAAAGCGACGTAGCTGTGATCTGCTTAAAAAGGTGTGTAATATCTGCACGAGTCCCCAGTCGAAAAACCAGCGCACCACTGTGCACCAAGAGTACTTTGGGAAACAACAAGTCTCTCAGCTAAAATGAAGCAACAGCCCAAAATGTCACAAATTTTGATGAGTTCACGCGGACTGTCTCATTCACGCTGGACGTCTCCAGAGACTTGTGTGATAGCAAGAGTGGGTAATACACTCCCTGAAGCACGAGGAGAAGAAGAACATTGGGTCCGTATTGATCCACGCGATCTCTACCGCAGGTATCCAAGATAAACAAAGAGAAAAAGACGAGCAATCTGAAGTGGATGGAGAGGAACAGTGAACACACCTTCCAATGAAACAAGGGTGTAGCCTGAATCGCGGTATCTCCAGGCAGGATTACGCACACACTTAACTTCTTTGTATTCGTCATTTTCACTTATTTAAAGGTCTAATTGTGTTTGCAGCTGAAGGCTTCATAAATTGTTTCAAAGTCAATCCTCCGTTTTCGCCCTCATACCACATCTTTCAATAATTGTAAGGCGCAGTTCTTTTTCACAAAAGCGTCGACACAGTCTGCCACACAAACAAGTACATATGGGATTATGCCTTCTGGAAGTACTTACAAGAAAAAAAGGGCAATACACAAATCTTTCTGAGCTGGAGAACACACCAGTGGCACTGAATAGTGCTGGTATTGTTTAGTTCCTCTGACCACTTTAGATATGCTAATATGTTGCTCTCAAACAGCTGGATTTTGTGCCTGCAATAAATTCCTGGAATATAATGGCGATGTAGTCAAATAAAGCCAATGAGAAAAAGGATTCGCCTTCATTTTCACAGGACTTATTTGCCCGACATGATTGTGACTTTGATAGCAAGGAAATTCAATCCATCCTCAACACATTGCTTCTGTATCACCACCTGAATATGAATGGATCTGCTGCTGTGATTTGCATGAATATCTGACTGAAAAGTACCCAACGAATGTCACACTTGGAGCGTTTTCCACTACAATGGAAGTGCTACTGAGGATCGCACCTCTCTATTCTTAAACTCGTTCTCACAACTCAAAAACTAAGAGCATGTGAAGGCTACGGCTATATTTAAGTCGATCCATCACCGGGGCGCCACCTTCGCAGCGGCTTGCCGCGGTCACTTCCCCGGGCTGAGAGGCGCGCTCACTGGGGACGCGTGTGAGCCGTCGCCGCCGACTTCTCTTCCAGCACACGGTTGTCAAAGCTTGGCTTAAATAATACATGTGCAGTAAAACGATCTAATTTGTCTGCCGCTGCCGGAAAACAGAGCCATTTTTAAGCGCACGCCACGTTTTTGGCGATATTTAATGGTCCGTTTTTTAACATGACAAAGACACCATCTATTTCTGGTCTTCACCCAAACAGCCGAGCTCCACTTATAATGGATTAGACTTTGAATGGCTTCAAGAATCACACCCAAATCTTTTCTTAGGTCACAGCGTCTACATAAATCCCCATTCAAAAGAAACAAGGGCACCAGTGGATTTAAACCCCGCGATGACCGCGCTAAACCCCCAACTTTTACAAGCTTCATTAAAAGTGCAGTTTCACAAACAAACCCGAGTGAAGTTTTTTTTAGCTTTACTTGTGTATTCTTTTGTCGCTTTGTTGGCATCACTTCGTGTTACTTCAAAATAAACGTGGTTTATTTTCTCTTTTTTGTTTTCAGTAAAAAGTTGAGTCTTAAACTTGATCTTACCTTCGGTGAAACGCGACGACTCCACGCAGAATGAATGAAAAGTCAATGTTGGGAATTGTTTGCAACAAGGCGAAATAAAGCGTCAGACGGTGGAAGGACGAGCGGAGCGGGGAGAGTGAGTCCGTAGCTCTGAGGCATGCTCCCCTTCTCTGGGACTATCAGGCGGTCGGGTCCCCTCTCAGAGCCGACAATCCTCTTCTCCGGACGCACATTTCCATAACATTTCGCTTCAGCTGCCTACACTTCTCTCAGCATCCTGGGCTCCCCCCTAAAAAAATCCTCAACAACAAACGGGCAAGTGTGATGCGTTCGCTGTCTGGTGAGGAAGGGAGAAAAGTCCGCTTCAGTCTTCGGCGAAGCCGCTCTCTTTGGTGTTTCTCCGCCTCGGCGATAGAGAAGTTGAACCCGCTGGTGAGTCCAAACAGATCCTGGTCTCAGCGCTGTGGTGGTTGGAGGAACCAACTCGGAGCCTCCAGTCAACAGAGCCGGTGCAGCGGTGAGCAGGCGGCCGCGCGCAGGAGCCGTTTGAGCGCCCGCTAAAACCTGACATGGAGTCTCAGCATCGTGGCTGGAGCCTGGACTCGTACACTGCAGCAGCGGGAGCGGCGACGCACCAAGTTGTGATCAACACTGGGCTTTTCTGACGCACATCAATACATGGAAATGAGATTATCAAAATATTCTCCCTTCGTTTGGCCCCCCTTTTTTACTGCACTGCTGCCTTTCATGCACATGCTCTGTCACACAAGGCAGCCCACACTACCCAGCCAATGACAGAGGTCTTATTCTACTGTAATACTAGCAAGCTTCAAACGGATCATGGAAGTACAGAGACACCCCCCCACCAGCCCCATCTGGCCCCTCATGAGAACCCAGATGAAGGAGTCGCCGTCACTAACTCATCTGCCCTGAGTTGGTTTGCAATTTATTTATTTTTAAATACAAATATTTCCACAGTATGGCGGTGATATATCTAATAATAAAGTGTAACCCCAACCAGAGAAGACATTAGACCCTCATGTTCAGAGAAACATTTGCATCCATGTTAGTGTTTACAGGGGAGACTAAAGCAATCACTTTTCATTTGTTAAAGCTAAACAGTATTAACATGCTGTTTAATTCGACTTCATTTCTGCGGTTCAGAGCACCACTCTAGTTTTGGGGAAACTGATTACCTCACGACTCACTGAATTTCAACGCAACAGTACAAACCAAACTGCAATAAAGCTACTTCTTTATAGTCCTCATTTATCACAGGGCATCCAATTCTGTTTATTTTATAACTCCATTTGGTGCAGACGTCGTGTGAGTCAGCCATCTAAAAATATGAAGTGATCAGAGGTATGTCATATTTATATCTGGTGCAGTGTGCATTATGAATTCTGTTTGGTTCCGTGGCAGACGTGGAAATGCACCTGGCTTCAATAAGAGCTGTCTTTTTTTTTTTACCACTTTGGGGAAATGTGACATTGAGTCATGCTTGCCAGGTGAAGGTGAATGCAGGAGAGGGGCAGAGTTATGTTTTCATAAGCATAATTTTACATAATAATACAGCTATTTTTCTAACAGCCCCCCTTAAAAACAGAAAACAGATGTAATAAAAGGTCGCTTGGTGGCAGGCCGCCATATCTGGGAGTATGTTTATTTATAAGCAGCCTAAAAACATGTGCTGCCCTCATGGCATTTGATCCGCTTCCACATATTGACAACAGGGGGCATTACACTCGAGTGCTATATTCTGCAGAGTGATGTAAAAATGAAGGCAAGGTGTATATATGATGATCATATTTAGCTAACCAGAGCAACATACGGGTGTGACTGTCACTTCATTTGCGAGCGATTATGAATAGAATTTGAAAGGAATCACAAGTGCATTTCAATGTGGAGCGTGATCACCTGCTAAATGGTGCACCAGTAATGATGTCTTGCCACACCATAAAGCCTTCAAGGTTATGTCAACAAAGGTTACACGTTTGTGCTGCGAGATAGTGAAGATGTGACGGCAGCGTTTTAGACTCTCCTCAGATCACTTGAGTGCAGACGTATGAGACGGATCTCGGTCAGCCGCACCAAAAGCAAACACTTGTCGCCATCTCCCATGTGGCTCAAAGCCTGGTTCTTAACCTTCAATTGTTCGCCCCAACAATGCTTATTGGTTCTTTCCCAAAATATTTGCACATGATTGACGTCTTGGGCACACATGACCAGTCACAGGACCACCACTGACCCTGACAAATGCCGCTGATGACTAATGAGGATTTGGGCAGTTTTAAGCTTCAGAGCCAAATTAACAAAGAACATTCTAGACGTTATTAGTCAAACAACCCTTTTTTGTTCTTGAATTTGCTCGACTGCTGAATGTAGCCAGATAATGTTACTTTAGCTTTATTTCTGATGATTATTTTGTAGAAATGATCATGTTTAAGTATGTCTTTTGTCTTTAACACACTGGCTGTTTTCTATTCCTTTGTTAGTTTGTGTTACACAATGGAGAAGAAACACAAACATATGTGCATCTTCAGTTAAGCACCGCTTAGTCCTGTTCAGAGTTGCTGGGGCAAACATTGAACACAGATCGTGTTCATTAAAATGGACCATGAAATAAAAAAAAAAGCTTAAATGTACGTCTCCTCTGACCACATCTGTTCACTTTGATATTTAAAGCTTATGTCCAGCTGCCGGTGAGGATGCGCTGATGAGGCCACATACTGTCACTTGGGATGTGAAATTTAGCTCGTAAATAATAATGTTAATTATAAATCAAAACAATTACATTAGTGAAATGATGATGATGCTTCATAAAGCATTGCCACCATTTTCTGAGCCCCCAAGACGGCATTGTATGTTCAATAATATTTGCTTTTTTCATTAGTGATGGGTTGTGATGGCTTCATTTTCAGAGCCCTAGATGGCGCGCTAAAAACTTTGGATTTGAATCACCATTTCAATGAAACGTCATTTTAAAACTGAATGCATTACCTACTGAGCTCTGAAAATGAGGACACTGTTTCACGAAGCCTCATGTGCCATTTACGAACAATATTTTTTCGGTGCTAAGAAGTAGGTTGCAGACCTGGTTTAGAAGTGATGAGAGGTTTCATGAAGGGTTGATGACGCTTCATGAAGCACTGTTGTCATTTTCAGAGTCCTCTAGATGGCACACTCAGTTCACAAATTCTTTCTTCAAACAAACTGCTGTTTTATTTCTAAAATGAGCTGATGAACAGTGTCCCCATATTCAGAGCTCAGTTGGAGACACTCTTGGGTTAAACAGTGTGAAAGGTTTCATTATATAATATAATAAAGAACAGCGCCATCTAGTGGCCTCTGAAAATGCAGACAATGATTTTTGAAGCGTCATCAGTCCAGTAATGTTTCAGTTCTAGTTTAACCACCAAATTCTATCTAAGAAATAAAAGATTCTTAGTGATGTCTGTTCTTTATTTATTTTTATTATTTTTATTTTATGGTATTCTTCTGTCCCAGATACACCCACCTGTGGTTGCTGCCATCAGGCAAAAGATTCCAGTCCAAGGAGTCGATCAGTTTCTGTTGCCATATGACCACTTGATGTCAGTGAATGGCTGAGCTGCCACAAAAACGGGGGAAATAATTCTACCACACAGTGTGATGGACAGGTCACACTACCTTTCAAAATACTTACATATTATATCTTAGAGGGCCTATTGGGCAGTACTTTGCAGCAGTCATAATAGAATCATGTTAAGATGTGAACCACATTTGTAGCTGAATGCACTGAGGTGTGTATTGGGATGGCAGCCACTTGAAAGTAATTTAGATATAACAAAAGTGAGTCCAGACTTTCTGTGTTGCCATAGTAACATTTCTGCAGCGAGTGTATTCATCAGCTTTTACAAATGTTTTTTTTTTTTTTTCTGAGAGATTTAGATCATTTTATGAAATCACTAGAGATCTTTAACAGCACAACGCGGAGTGAACACAAAGTTATGAAATATCAATTTGACTCAACACTATGGCTATTCAAGTGCGCGCAGCCATTATCATTATTACAGTAGCCATGACCACGTCCAGCTTTTGTGGAATTGGTGTTACGGCAGTACATCTTCAAAAGTTCGGAAAGCTGACTTTGAAGTTGTGCGTGTAACCCCATGCAGAGTGTGGGTTCCTCAGTTAACACATTACAAACCTCTTTTTGGTGAAAGGTGGTCATTTGCTCATGAGGCTTCATGAGACTGCCCCTGTTTTCAGAGTAGATAGAGATAACAAAGAGCGCCACCTACTGAGCTCTGAAAATTAGGACACTGTTTCATGAAGCCTCATTAGCCCGTCAGTGAAAGGAGCTAGCTTGAAGCAAAATCCGGAATTGCGTTGACGTGTGCCTGGGAAACAATGCCTGTGATAGTGAACTCACCCACAGCACAAGCTCTAAAGCAATAGCTGCTTCCTGTTTGTGATCAGCAGGAGAAGGAGAAGGAGAAGACGTTTTAGTGTGAGATCCGGCTTCTTCATCTTCTCCCACCACCACCACCTAAAGCTGCCCCACATAACAATGACACAGAGTCCCTGTTATACTCTCATCGATTGTTTCTGGGTGGCTTTGGTGGTCTCCTTGGATATCCAACTCCCCTGCAGACTCCTAATCAAAAAGGCCTCTCTGCACAGCGGAGACTGGGGTAATATTTATGTAGCCACGGGAAACCAAGCGGCTTTGACTTCACTTTTTGCTTCCTCTCAAGAATCTGGATGGGTTCATGTGGACTCATGAAGAAAGACCGTATGTGGTGTACCAAATATCCTTTAGGTTTAGAATGTGGAGGCTGGGCTGAGCAAGAATGTAATATTTCTAGATAATTAAACTGCTTCTGCATATTTAATTATCAAGAAAAAAAACGTGTGTCTCTGACGGCGATATTTGCCTATGAATTATTTAAGTAGATCATTTTAATGAAGAAAAAGAGAAGCATGCAGCGTAATGATGATGCACCTCTGAGTCTTGTATCCAAAGTTAACTATTCTCCTTTTACTAACGGAAAAGGGCAATGGCAGCATAACAGTGTTAGCGACTATGTTGACTATAATATGATAGATTACGGGTCCAAATCCAGTGTCCGGCCAGTGGCTGACCTGTTGTAGGTGCCTCTGGCTTCTTGCCCTCTGAAGCTGGGATCTGATCTACACTGTAAAGTGATGAGTTGTTGGGGCTTCATGAAACTCTGTCCTCATTTTAAGCGCTCCGTAAGTGATACTCTAGATTTAAAAATGATGTGAGGTTCAACTTCAATGGTTGTTCAAATACAAAGTTGGTTACAAAGAAAAATGAGGAAAATGAGGACACTGGTTCATGAAGCCTCATAAATAGTGAGTGATAGGGCTGATGTGACTTCATGAAACAGTGTCTTTATTTTCATGAGTCAGTAGTTGGCACTTACTGTTTAAAAATGTGAGGTTTTATTTAAATAATTTTTCAAAAAGAAGCAGCGAGTGTCATCTAGTAAGCTGTGACCAGCTGAGGCCAGTTTTTCAGGAAGCCCCATGACTCCATCACTGCTGTAAAGAAAGGTTAATTCATGTATATTGATGGGAAGTAGGAAGGTGAAGATGGTATATTTTATGAGAAAAACCTAAAATATGTATGCTTCGTAGAGGTATACCACATATAGGTGGTCAAGAGTGGGGAAAACTTTCACTGCTAGATAACTTCTTTAATAATAAAATGAACCCAAATTCTGAAAGCCTCATCCAATTCAACTCTAAATGTAAATCTCATTGAATATGCTGAGAGCTGACACACTAAGTAAAATATTATCGAATCAATACATGATCTCACCGTTCTGCTCAGATTTCAGTTACTCAATCACGCCGCTCTGCTCAGAAATGCTGCCATTGTCAGCCCCCAGCCCCTCCAAACCAACCCAGGCCTTATAATTGAACCAGCAGACAGGAAGCAATTAAAAAGAAGTCAAACACATGAGGGACTGAGAGATCACAGTCGAAAAAAACACAAGGTCTAGCATTGCTCTGCTGAACTCTGGCTTGCACCAATGTCAAAAAAGTTGACTTTTCAAAGACCATGCAATGTAAACAAGTCTTTTCAGAGGTCTTTCATGACGCAAGCACGTTTTTCATGAGATCATTCTATAAAAGTGTTGAAGACAGAACTGAATAAAACATTCCAAAGGTCGCACTCAAATGAGGACAAACGATAGACACACATGTTGAGATTTTCTATAACGTGTTGTGTGGAATCTCTGCCAAGTAGAAACAGATGTGGTTCACTTGTGACCTATAAAAAATGATATACGGTCGACCGTAATATGGCTCAACAGAGGCCAACAGTTCCAATTTGCTTCACTTCGCCATGCTGTACTCCTTGCTCTATAAAAGTGGACATTTTCTTTCCTAACACAAGTTCTGGCGTGCCCACTCTAAACTCAGCGGATGCTCAGTATATACGGTATATATTAAGATGACTTGAAAGCACAATTCACACATACACGACTGCCTCGTGTGTCCGATTCATCAAGTTGATGTTCTGGGTAACACACCAGGTAGCAGAAAATGTTATTATTATTATTATTGTTGTTGTTGTTGTTGTTGTTGTTGTTGTTGTTGTTGTTGTTACTATTACTATTATCAATAATAATTATAATATAATTATAATAATAGTGTACATTGAGTGAAAACAGGCAGAAGAAGAAGATACAGTAAAGGCTGAAACACATTTGAAACAGTTTGTTCCTCATAATAATAATAATAATAATAGTAGTAGCATTGTTGTTCTTTGTGTTTATAGCATTTTACTGTGACCTAATTTGAAATATCAAACTAAATACAAAGCCACATTATATCAAAACTCTGGCGATAGGAGATTGCACAAACACAGTTTACCTGCCTTATGTTTCAGGTCACAGGATTTGTTTGTGTAGCGGCATGAGGATGGGTGGTAGGGGCGAGCGCTTATGGAACAATACTCACTAGAATTCAAATAAATGCCATATTAGATACCAAAATCCATTTGGGCGAAATGGCATTTTGCAGAATTTAACAATGAAGAAAAAAAAAGTTCAACTAAAAGGGGCACTTTTCTCTTTCAGAGAAATATATGGGTAAATATACACGGTACAAGGTTTGATTTGGCAAAATTTATACTAGTGTGTTGTGCATTGTAGTAATTTAATGCTCTAACATGACACCAT
The DNA here is from genome assembly GCF_027744825.2 of Synchiropus splendidus. NCBI lineage: Eukaryota > Metazoa > Chordata > Actinopteri > Syngnathiformes > Callionymidae > Synchiropus > Synchiropus splendidus. The sequence goes on along the minus strand of NC_071334.1, from coordinate 11,418,784 downwards.
ACTGAGCTGGAGCTACCCAAGCTACCCTGAGTTGTGGGACACTAATGGCCAGTTTAAGCCAGGGCCATGTAGACTCTATTTAGTCCTTCCTCAGGGAGACAAGGAGGGACGGATCTGTGATACAGTGGTGTTACACCACAGTGAAGTGTGGCTTGAGAATTCAAAAGAGAGGTGTCACATCCCTGTACAGTAGAAGGCCAAAATGCGAGTATAGCACCCTCCTCTTTTTTCACAGTCTAGTAATGGAGGAAGCCTTTGTCACCATTGTCTGATCTCTGGCACCAATGGTTGCTTGCTCCAGGTCCTGAACAAGTGGAGAGATGACTTGGCTTGACATACACCAGTGATGCCTTCACTGACTGCAGGTAGGTGTTGGTGTCCCTTTGCCCCGACTCATGCACCCTCCTCTATTCTCCCTCCCTGTGGTCCTTCTTCACAATCAAGTCTTTTTTTTTCTGCCCCACCATAGACATAGAAAGACAAGATAGACGCCCACAGAAGGAACTTCTGTCCACTCCAAATACTTGGAAGGACTTTTGGGGCCAATATTTTGACTCTGTAATGCAAATTGCCTCCGAATGACAGGGAATTATGTGAGGCAGGGATTATTAGCAAGACCAGGTCAGTATGAAAAATCTTTTTTTTTTTTTTTTTTTAAATTCCTTTTTACCTGGACGGCCAATAATAGAAATCAGCTTTATTAGCGAACTGTGCAGAGGATAATCTGTAGGCCTTAATGCCCTCTAGAATGAGCCCAAACACCTTCAATTGTTCCCTCTAATGAAGACGAGTGCGACACCAGAGAGACGGAGGAAAATAGGTGACCTCATCGGTCCCCTCAGATGTCAATAATCTTTTAGGATAATTGCCTGAAAATTTAATTGAAGCAAAATCTTGCTCAAGCATTCTTCATAGTGGACGGACATCCCTCCCTTCAATTTGGCATTCCGATTAATTCAGCTAATTTAAAAGTAACTGCTTTGTGCAAGTATAAAGGAACACAATTATAAGTTTTAAGCACATATAGCTTATTTCCATAAAACATTACTGCTCTAAAAACAGAGGGCTGCTCAGCAAGGCATAAAAAATGGTACCGGTTATTGCTGTGGATGTTTGAGCTTATTACTTTGAATCAACAACACGCCTTGAAGCTTGTTTAAAAAGCTTTGGAAAAATAAAGGGACAGTTCTTGAGAGCTCCTTTTTTTGCCTTCTATTTTATTTTATTTTTTTAATCTGTCCTTGGTCGGATGTTTCAAGAGAAATTTTAAGAATAAGTCAGTAAACCTGGAGTCGCAAGCTCTCGACCGTGATTCAAGCAAAAGCCGATAAAGCAATATGATTTGAGATAGCTCTCTTGATAAACAGTATCTTCAGTCAGCTGCATTCATGAGTGAAGACTTTGGAATAGGAAGAGCGATGAAATGAAACCTTCAAATAAGTGCTCATCATACTTGAATTTTAATGTGAATTGAATTATATCCATTGTGACCAGTCTTTGGCCTGAAACTTCACGGGAATTTTGTGTGTCTCTCAACTTGTTGCCATGTCGTCTACTGCACTTTAGACTAAATTCAATTGCAAGTTGAGTAAATTGCTGTTTCTGTGTGAAGAGTGATGGAGTGGTGACCTGCTGCTGACTGGACAGACTCCATCACCAAGTTAATCTCTAAGCGCTGATCTCTATCCGATTAATACAAAGACAGTTAAGTTGGGTTCACATCCATCTATCCATTTTCTTCCACTTATCCGAGGCCGGGTTCTTGAGCAGCAGTCCAAGCGCAGATTGGCAATCTTTTCTGGTGGAAAACAGAGGTGTTCCCAAGACAACCGGCAGACATAATCTCTCCAGTGAGACCTGTATCTTCCCAGGGGCCTCCTCTGGGGTGGTGCTCCCAAGGACCCGGCCACCTCAAGTGACCGCTCTTAAAGCAGAGGTTCTACTCTGAGATCTGAGATCCTCACCTTATCTCTAATGGAGTGCACTATTTTTACAGCTAGTTACCCTTTTTTTCCCTTTGAGTCACCAGAAGACCAAGCTAAGGATGGGAAGATAGACAGACCATATCTCAGAAGGTGGCACTCTGGGTTTGGAAAAAAATCTGTAAGGTTACACGGTATTTAGTGGTGGTCTTATGTGGCTTCCCAAAACAGTGTCCTTGTTTTCAGGGCCCACGACAGGGTGCTCTAAAGTTTTCAGATTTTAAGGACCATTTCAATGACAAGACTTGGTCAATACCCACCAAGTGACTAAATACTACACAACAGTTTGGAGAAGAGTTTATTTCAATCAGAATTCAGACATCAACTCTCCCATTTCTTTCTTTTCCCAGACAGATTGCCAGCTTCAGGTTATGGTTTCCAGTCCTGTCCGTAAATTTACATGGTGACTAAAATCCACAAAGAAGGTAGACAAAGAGAAAATAACTCAGCAGCATCACAATTGTCTGTGAGAGGTAATGATTGCTTCATGAGGCTTCATGAAACAGTGAAATTGTTGTTCAAACCCAAAGATTTTATAGTAGAGAGAGCTATCGGCCTGTTGGAGACATGGCCACGGTGACCTAGCCCCTGGGGTCAACAGAACTCATACAGCACTGTTGTGCCATGCGACTGTCCATAAAAAACAGGATACAAGGAAAATCAGTTGGCTTTCAAAACGGGCCCTACTCAATAACACAAACCATACTCTTGACAGTGGTTTGATGGTGGTTCCAAGCCCATGTGAGAGTCTCCAGAATGGCTACTTTATAGCACTCCATAGTGCTGTTAAGTCGAGTCCTCTGATATGAATATTTCACATTCCTTTTTACCTCAAACAGTGAGCTTGTTAAAACACGACTGTAACAGGCTGACAAGCTTTTCACAACTGTATTTGCATTTCTCTCATTCCATGTTTGTGTCCATTCCGGAGAGAGGAAATGAGTTTGATGCTGATGAGATGTCAGGCCCAACATAAATACCTTCGTGAAAGAAGCAGAGTAAATAAAGGCCAACATAATAGATCCAGCAAACGCTGGGCGGCAGACATGGCGAAATGGAAAAATGAAATCGGGCAAAGGATCCCATCCATATTTGAGAAGACAGGATAGGCTTGCCATCTTTCACCAAACGCTGTAGTGTTTGACTAACAATGTTAATCATTTCCCATCTGGCTCCTGTTTCCTCTCTTTGATTAAATTCTGACCAGTCTTGCATTATGCGTCCACCTCAAGTATCGACAAGGAAGCGAAATGGGTTCTTCTTTAACCTTTTAGTCCACATATGGGCAGGTTACAGTTTGTCTTTCACTGCCATGGTACTTTGTTTTTCAACAACTAGCCCTATTTAGGGACACTGGCCGCACCATCTCGTGCTGACGTAACAACATTAGAGCCATTTCAGTGAGATGAAAGAAGGAAGGAACGCCAGCGCAACTCCTGAATAAAACAGCACGGAATACAACATTGTGTTCTAGTTTTCAGAATGAATCTAGTGTACATGCCATATGTGTGATAACGTTTCCAGTTTCATATGACATGGAAATTCCTTGCAAGACAAAGTTTAGTTAGTACGCCTCCTAAAAAAACAAACAAACAAACAAAACAAAGAGGTTAAGTCTTGATAGTTGAGTAGATGAGTGTGTCATTTCAATACATAAAATAGTTGGATATCATTCAGCTATGATTACTAGTGTTTAGTTTCTCACTCCCATTTCCTCAGCCAGTCCTTGCAACCGCCAAGCTCAGGAGTTCAAGAAACTTTGCAGCGTAAACCAAGGCTTCCCTTTCTCTCCATGTGATCACCAAGTGTTCCAGTGGATATTTCACGTTCGCTGAAGCTGTCAGAAATGCTTTGCAATATGAAAGCGCACATATACAATGGCAGCCAAGCGCTTCCTGCGACAATTTCATGCAAAATGTTCACCAGCAGACGACCACATGCCAGGCCTTAGAAATTAGAAATGGAGTAGGAAAATGCCAGATTGTTTTAGGCATGTGTTTGGAAATAACTGACTTTATACACAGGAGTGTAATTAGTGACTTTAATTGTGCGTAGACGTGACTGTTGTAAATGCTTCAGCACAATGAGAGCAGACAAGTCCCCACAGAAGAGGAAGAGAACACTAGAGAGGAAAAATGAAACAGAAAACTCATGAAAAATGCCTTTATCATGAAGACCAAAGTAAAGTAAAGTGGTCTAACCTCTCAACCTGGGCATGGCTTCAAGTGAATGGGGCAACCCTGTTAGCTCATGTTAAAGGGACAAAAGTGGTGGTGCGCCCCTCTTCATATTATCTCATATTATCTCTTCATATGAAACATTTGCCACCCGCTTTCTGATTTGAAGGAATGCCGTCTTCATTTTGCCCATTCCAATGGTACGTGCAACCATTGGGTGGGTTGTTGCGCTGTGACAATCGTGACAAGACTATCAACTATATCATTACACACAAACACAAGTGTGATGGCGTCTCCTTCTGCATATGTTTATTGTGCTTCATTTCTGTTACAATCCAATCACCAGTCAATAATCCTGCTGATCTTTGTTTTGCTTGGTGGGACTTCTTATGTTGGCCAGTCATGCTGCCAACCAGCAAACACTATACTCCTGTTCTTCACGTGCCCTGAGAAAAAAACAGCTATTTCAGTAAACCAGACCCAGTAAGTATTTATGATGACAGCCAACGCCAGCATTTTATCGACTTAACTCCTCCTCATACTTCAGGATTTCTCCAAAATGCCAACATTCATGGGATAGTGGTCATTGTCTCAAAACTGGACTCATGACTACATCGGCCGTGTTCCTGTTGAGTTAGACTCAGGATTCCTTGTCAAGACCACAACTTCTGCTGCACAATTGTGGGAAAGTCCCGATCAACGCTGGAACAAATGAAGTCTCCCGATTTGAAAAACCCTGATTTCCACCGATGCACCCGATACCCTTTACATGCTCTCTTAATGAGTCCTGTTAACATCACAGAGAAGAGGGGAAACGGAGCGCTCCGGCTGTCAATGTCTAAATGTAACATTAATGTGATCAATAATTCGCTTCCTCTCCTCGTTGCGCACATTATATCACACTATAAATGAAAAAAAAAAAAAATCAGCTATTATTTTTCAAATCCATGGTGTCTCACCTTCCATGAATCATTCAAAAATAACTCAAAGATTCTACTCCAACAGCAAGAAAAATGTATCTTTCAATTTGATAATGCTTCTGTGTTCTGTGTACACTTTGTTCTATGTCAGATGACCCCACTAAATCCAAATATATTGGATAACCACCTAGTTTTGACAATGATATGCCAGTTATTAGACGCAGAGCCATTCAAAAATCCCATTTCCCAATTCGCCATCTTTAAGCAGAAACTGCATACAGTAGGCCTTTGTGTGTGCTGCGTGGAATGTAAAATTCCCGAGTTCAAATAATACGATACAAGCTATGTGGTGTCTCCAGCGCTAACCTGATTTTTAATCCAAAGTGAGCCAAATCATAAAGCTGTCACCATCACTTCAAACCAAAGCCATGCCGAGATAATGATACCTGACTTAAATGACAGCTGCATGCTGTGCTCTTCCTGGGGTTAAAGTGTCTGTGACTCCAGGCACTTCACAGCATTTTTGCTGCCAGCTCTTAACACAGCCTTGTTTGTGTAGACCTTAATAAAGAAGCACATCACTTTATATTCATATGCAGCAGGGGGACGCAAAGATAAACAAGAAGAACATTTCCAACTCTTGCGTTAATATGGCTGTAAAATAGGTGAGAAACGGTTAACAACCGAGTGTTATCTCTCTGTCACATCTGCTGGAATCATTTGTTGCGATTATGTTCTAATGACACCCATTTATCTCATATGGTGGAAATATGAATATCAAAGTGCGCTACTCCTCTGACTCCCAGAGACAAAACAGCAATGTGTTTAATTAATGATGAGGAATTGTTCGCTCATCTATATTGCCATGGCAACACATTAGATGACTGATGTGGCCATGAAGGCAGCACTGAAGTTTTATTGAATGATGTCTCATCTACTTCTTTCACTCAACAGTCCATTTGAGGAGGAAAAAGTATGAAAGCCTCTTGCATTAAGTCCCTGAAAAGACCAGCTTAAATAGAGCTTAGATAGACTGGTCTCGAGACACATGAATGCAACCTTTTAGGACGACATGAACTCCCAGCAGGTACTCACCCATTATCATTTTTGCATCTTCTTTTTGTCTTTAATTTGAAGAAAAGAGCCTAGATTATAATGGTATTATCTTCAAAGAACCTCCAATAAACAAGCAGCAACAGAGGAAAAAACAACTTTTGCACATCCACCAAAATCCCGTTTTTTTTATAGGCAGAGAGAAGGAGTACGAAGAAAAAAAGCACAATAAATATGGGTGAATATTTGAGGTCCTATTGTGTGCAGTAGGTTCTCCGTAAATTACTCGAGTGAACCCACGGGTCACCAGTTTGTCATGGTAAACGTAAGCTGTTGGAATTGATTTCAGGAGCTTTCCCACCATTACTCCGAGGTGGCAAAAGCTCAGCCACCGCTGCATTCTTGTGTGTCTTTCTATTAAGAATCAGTGAATACCGTGGCCACAATGGTCATGTGGTCAAAGTGGAGGCTGCGGTGGAAGCGGCTCAGACGTGGCCAAAGGTTCAGGGCTTTGGAATAGACTCATTAAGTCACAGCTGTTGTGTGGCCAACAATGGACTCTGAATCTTCTCTAACATCCAAACATTGACATCAGCTGAAGGAGATACCGACAAAAAGAGCCGCACGTACACAGATGTTCCTTTAGCAAGAGCCATGACTGCATTATTTTCCTTTTATTTTTAACTATACACATATTGATTTTTTTTTAAATCGCTGCTCCTGTAAAATTAATTCATGATAAGAGTACTGGAACATATAATTTCTGTGACTATATCATTTGATTATTTGAATGAATATTGTTTTCATTTTGAATTATTGCTACAAATCCTTAACAATTGTACATATCTATTTTTTTTTTCTGTGGACATTCCGCGTTTATATTGTTTTTGCGAATTCAAATATGTTGAAAAAATGTCCTATCTCAAGCAGCTTTTCTTTTTTTTCCTTTTTTATTCAAAGGTGTGTTTCATGTGTGTATACAGAACTGCTTATTCATCTTTATCTGTATTATAGTTTCAGATATGAAATGAATACAAAGCCTTGATCTTATGAATCTTCATACTCATTAATAGTAACTAATGGCAAGGTTTAGAAAGCTGGTGACTGGCCACACAGTATGATGTTATTATATAAACCTTGATATAAGTTGTCATTCGTGATTATGAAAAATCTTGACATCATCAATGAAGCCTTATAAATGCATTAAAATGCTTTTTGAAATTACTAATAAAGTATCACAGACATTTACATAAAGTGTAAACTATCATACATTGTTGTTGTTTCCTGTGTTTGTTTATGTTTAGTAAGTAGAAGTGGGAATTTGGAGTTGAAGGTCAGTGACTCACTCGATGCCACCCATCACGTAGTCACAGTTGGAGGATGTCCATGGTCACGGCACCATTGACCTCCCTGTGGTATAGACAACCCCAAATCTACCACTCTCCCCTTCCTCACAAAGCAGACCCCTGCTGCTGTAGCCCAAGTACTGCAGTGCCAGCCCCGTCGGACTAGATTGGATTAGAGGCAGCTCACTGCGAGATGAAGCCCTGGCTCGACACCAGTCCTGTTTTTCATGTAAATGCCAGTTCATGGCTCGCAACATAATGGAACACAATTGAAGGTCCTTCTGTCAAAAAAAAATCCAAGATCACTTGAAGTCCTTCATTCAATTTGCTACGGACAGATTAAACATTTTTTTTTTTTGAAGTTTAACCCAAATGTTCTGTTATAGATTCAGATAGCGGTGCCAGATGAATACACTTGTCTTATTGAGGTTTATGAGATAGAGTGCTGTTTGCCTGAAGCAAAAAACCTTTCAAAATATGGAGGTAATAGACAGCTACAATATTTAATAACTCCTAGGACACAGTGCTTGATAAGAGCCAAGTCGATAAACTAGAATAAAATCCTCAGTGTGAGAGATTCATCGTCATTCAAAACAAGACCAAGTACATGTTTCTCCAGTGAGAAGTTGTGTTTTTCTTAATCTGCTGCCCCTGTATTTCAAGTTTATGCTTGATAAAGTCGGCCAAAGAAAACCAAAATCTGTGAGCCACAAGGGAAAACTTGTGTCCGTCGACCAGCCCACTCGAGGTTTTCTCGCCGTACTAAACCATGGATTTGTTCACTATTTCCTTTTCCTGTCGGTCGTAGAGTGGGTTGTATTTTCTTTGGAGCTGACAGTGGACGACCGAGGATTCCGGAAGCCGGCCCACCGGCAGGCCTGAAATCCAAACCTGGATCAACAAAGTCGGAATTTATTCTTCTGGCAACAATGACTTGGCTCTTGACTGTTGAAAACCATGCCAATATGGAAAAAAAAAGGCATTGTATCCTGCTGAGGAAAGTACATTCCTTTTCTGACAAACTTTTTCTCATTCAGTGCAGTAAGAGTCACGCATTGATCCAGAAAGATACAATGAGGTTGAGTGAGGTGAACATGTGTCTGTGGTCAGTATTCTGTCAACGTGATCTCTCCATCAGTAACATGGTTTTTATTTTATATTGTTTGCAGATGGCAGATTTAAATGACTCTTTTGCTCTTCCTATATGACTACTGTTAAATGAATATATATTTTATTATTGTCTTGTTGTCTCTCATTGGATATGCTGCAGCTGGAAGCACATTTGCTGTTAACATGCATTTCCTTTTATTGTTTAATAAAACATCAACCTATAGAAATATTCATGGTATTTATGACACTTTTCTAATTGCATGTTGTAAACATTGGCAATTCTTATCTGTAAATTAACATAAGAAAGCGAATTATTCACTTGGGTTCTGTGTCAACTAGGGATGTTATCACATCCGATATTGATACTGCAGCCTTGAGGATCGGTCCCTACTTGTTGCTCTTAAAGTTAATAATGGATGTAAACAAAGCATAATGTAACATAACATAATGCAATGTAACGTGCTGCTGTCCCTGGAGGATATTTTGATGAGCGGCAATATCAACGCACAGAACACATGGAAGTATGTGGCTAGTGATGGTAAAGTTTTTTGAAATGGAGGGATACAATTTTGTGCGTATCAGGAGCATCAATGAGCCTTAAAATGACATCCTAAAAACATCACTCCACTGAAGTTGTACACATGTGCCTTGGCTTCATTAAATCATTTAAGCTGCATTAATGACAATGCAGCATGGCAAAAATATTGAAATAATTGAATAAAAAAATAAAAGAATTAAATAAAATAATCGGCTGAACACCTTGTTTGACGCACCATCGTGAAATCAAAAGGACATCACTGAATGTCCCGCAAAGGAAAATGGAGGTTATTTGGGTAATGACCATCTCTAGTATCAACAACAAACATCATTTGAATTAAGTTCACATTAAAATAAATGAAGTTATTCTCATTAAATCAGGAGTGACACATTTCCTGATTGGCATCGAGCCCAGTTTGTCGAGACAAATGTGCATGAAGTTACTTCACCAACATGGAAGGTGGACACCGCTGAAATGGTATTAGTTCACAGTGCTTGAGACATGAAAATAGCATAAGAATGAGTCGGAAACAAAAAGCCTTCAGCTGCAAGTGTAATTCAAAAGGTTGAGATGCAGGACAGCTTCCTTGTTTTCTGGACTGGCAGGAGCTTTTCCAGATGTGTGGTCACCCAAAATGCATAACTTTGAGAAAAATATGTCAGCCAATTACATCCTCGCTTCAATATTTCTCGTCGGAACACACCTCCAACTGCCAAGTGCTCATGAAAAAAAAGACTACTGCATGACTGTGATCACTCTCTGGCCAAATGCATCAAGACACAAATAATAATTTTTCCTCTAGAACTTGTACAATTTCATGTAAACGCCCTAAAATTGTACACTCATTGCAGCGAAAGTACTAACTGGGTCACACACATTACATTCTCCTTTATAAGACGCAAGCCACTGGTGCCGCGATAACTCCCTTTTGTGGTATTTTTAGCATGAGCTAACAGGTTTGAAAACCGTAAACAAATTCTGCCCCATAATTCTTCACAACTGGGGTCTAATCTGGGGGGTAAAAGATCCGTGTTCCGCGTTTTTGTAACATTTTTTTTCCCTTCTTGCTTCATATGATTTTTTTTTTTAATCTTTGACTACAATCTGAGCACAAGGGCTTAATAAAGTAAAGATGAATTGATAGTGTGTCGCCGGAAACTCTGGGAAAACTAATTAATCAAATGAAATAAATTGTCTGGCACAGAGATGGAATCTGAGTGAACAACTTAATAAAACAAGCAACATGAGTACAAAAAGGTTACTGTGAAAATTAAAAACCAAAAACTCAAATGACATTTGTGGTGTCAATTATTATGAGAAAAATACACCAACAACTATATTGTAAAAATTGATTATTTTTTCAAGATTCACATTAATGCAGTAGAGAGAAATAGCGAGAAAACAGTTCAACAATCAGCTCTTTAAAAATATCAGCGGCGGCATCCAACCCACTCAGAAAGCAGTCTTTAAAAAAGCAATTAGGTGCGGCAAGAGTCAGAGGTTCAAGTGTGGTTCATAAAATCTGACACTTCACACCTTGTCACCTCCTAAGTGGAGAGAAAGAAACCTAACATCCAGCTGACAGAAGAGCGAACACTCCTTTAAATATTTATTTGCCTTCAGCCGACTGCACGTTCCTCGTCTCTCCTTCCAGAGCGGTTTGTGTATGAGATCATGAGTGAGCACATCTTCACATGACCCCCGCGTCACTGGCAACCCCACTCCCGCTCCCGTAATAAGTTCCACCTGGATCCTATCACCAGAAGTCACCGGAGCGGTTTGTCTGGGCAGAATGTAATTAAACTTAGTGGTCTCACATGTAATTATCACAACAGAGTCCGGGCCTTGTGCACCCTGAGCACTTTGTTGGAAAAAGAAACTAATGTTTGTGTTTATCTTCTTAAATTAGCTAGAACCGTAGACCAAATTAAGTTGGACCTCCGAGAGACTGAATTGGAGTTTGCTCGGAACAGATGTTCTTTCTTTGTGGCCAAATGCTTTTCCTGAATTTGTGAAAAATAAAGCGATTCGCTCAAGGAACATTTTGTGACTAATCTTGACCTTTGGTGACATTTTCCTTTGAAACTTTCACATGGCATCTTACATCTACAAAATCCCTATGAATTTCCATTTTGAAAATAGAATAAAACAAAACTATGTATCCATTTTGGATTGTTGATACTCCCACAGATGGGTATAGAAGTGTGCTGGCCAGTTCTCTTTCAGTTAAGTGCAGCAGTGCATATGAGTCAGGCTGGTAGTGGACCATCTCAAATGTGCTGCTTGGTGTCAAATAAATGCCCCCCCCCACCTCTTGTAACACACACTCTCTTTCTCTGCACAGCACTCGGCACAGCTGTCTCGCTCCTGTGGGAGAGCGAAGGCCAACTGTGCAGCCACTGAAATGAGCTGCTAATCCCCGTACAGGCTCCCAAACATATTACAATGCACAGAGACCTCAGTGCAGTGGCCTCTGCGCTAGCGTGCAGCTCCTGCATGCATGTCTCTGTTAAGGCGTGTCAATTTGTTTGAGTGCCAGCTGCATATAGCAGCACGGCTGCACGAGAAGGTGAAAATGATTGTGGTGACCTCTGAAATACCTATATGTCTCCTGGCTGCAGTTCTTCACAGCACCACCAATTTGCAAGAGAAAATAGTCCCACTCCCTCCACAATCTGAGGCCAAAAACAGCCAGTGAGAATACTGAGCACCCCAAATTATTCACCAGCACATGTGGAGGTTTGATCTTGAGTATGCGGTCTCATGTTGAGGCTACATGTCTGTCTGTCACTGCCAGACTCTCAAACGCCGGCTTTTGTTCTTCACGACAACTTCATTGTTTCCATATTGCCACTTCATTCTCACCATGTATTTCAAAAACACATTCGAGAACGTAACATTTTTTTTTTCCCAGTGAAAAGCAGCTTGCTTGGCCCCCTCAGGGCATATTAACAAAAAACATACTCATTCAGTTGTGAATATCCGATCCATTTTGAAGAGCTTAAAAACATCTCTTCATTTTATCCTGTCTGGACCTGCTCTGTTAGGTTGAATATGTTCTTTATTTTTAATAGAAAACCCAAAAGTGAGTGGGCTTTTCAGATGCCAGCTACCCTCCATGGGCATCTTGAGTATGGGCAAGAGGAACTCACATTTGTACCTCTGCAAAAAGGTTAAGTGATCGGCGGTATTCGTCCGTTTGTAAGTCAAAAATCTAAGAAGAGATTTCAATAAATATTTCAGAACATTGTGTTAAAGGGATCAGGTTTACAATTGGTGATGTTTTGAATTACCATCTGAATCCACAGATCTTTGTCACTCTCACGATAACACTTTCTAATTCACTAAAGCTTTGTGTACATGTCGTCGTGAGTGTACTATGCGTCTTCCTCATATTGCTGCCAAAAAGTAATGGTGAGGGGTGAAAGAATGAGCGCTGCTGAAAAAACAGGCCGAAATTGTACCTGGATGGAAACCATATGTCAAATATTGGTCTCAGATACTCTTAAATGCCATGGTTGAGCCAAGAAACACATTAAATCTACCCACACATTGTCAGAAATAAGGCGTCACATATTGACCGCCAAAGTGGACTTTAGCGTCCAATGCTGACGCAGAAGTCAGCACTCTGCGTTTCATGTTGATGTGAGGGCGTATCACAGGAGGCAAGGGTTTAGGTACGGGTGATGGTATATCTACATTATGCTGCTAGTACACAACATTTGTGAAGCTCATAGTCGTTTGTTGTGATGCGCTGCCTTCAGCTTCAGGAAGCATAATTCAATTGACAGCCTAATGCGTCAACATGCAAAGCAGACAGCCGACTTCTGCACCATTCTTGGAGGCTAAAAGTCCACTTCAGAAAAGTCGATATTTCTTCTCTGAGATAGTGTTGAATTCGCATCAAGATCACCCGGAGCGAAGATCCCAGACCACAGTGAAGATATGAGTTCCAGTTATCCTTACTGATACTAGATTCTCTTGACATTTGTACTTTAACCAAAGTCCCAAGGTAAAACTAGTCCAATCGGAAAAGTGTTTCTGTCAGAACTACTTCCTGTTAAATCATTTGATTTCAGTATTTCAGTAGGATATACATGCAACATTGTCTCTGTGTTTAGGAATCATTGCTTAGTTATATAAAATCTGACAGTGGAAGGGGACATTCATGATGTGTGATATGGGGCTTTCGAACAATTGTGGAATTTACATTCTTGCTTTTTTATATCTTCAAGGTAGAAAACAGAACTTCTTGTTTCCATGCGCATTTTTGTTTTTGTCAAACGAAACTTGAGGAGAAAATGCATGCAACATCCCAAGAGGATCGGTGGAGTGTGTGTCTGGAGCACATTTATCTAGTGGGACTGTGTTGCCCACATGAGAATGTCAGGGTCTTGAGCAGTTGCTTATGTTATGTTCCACTGTTCCCCGCCAATCAACAAAAACATAAACATATCCACCAGTGTCTCAGCGTCCATTTCTGTCGACTAAAATCGCAACTGCCCCTCATGGAAGTGAAATGAATGAGAGTGTAATGGGGTGGATGGAAGGTCATGGCTTCAGGGTAGTGGAGAGCTGTGTGGATGCATAAACTCATCACCTGCTCCTGATGGAGAGCTGCTCACCTCAATCACCATCACAATTCCGATGCCCTCGACACCGCAGCCCGTTTCCACCCTCATCGTTTAGGCGAGTACAAAGGTTTGGGGAAGGAGCAATATTCTTTTCAAATGAGGTTCACACACATACAAATTGAACATTAGAAGGCAACTTCATGTGATAACCTGAAGTCACCTGGATGAAGAGACTCAAACTCTCACCGGAGGCTGGATGAGCTGCATTTCTTGCTCTGGAATCAAGCCTTCATTGAACAAGTGGCTTCATTTGTTTATTCAAGAGAAATTGGGAAAAGGGAAAATCATTTCCTGTTCGGCAGGATCAAGGGCTAAAGGTACATTCACGGCAAATGAATCTGATACACATGTATTCTCCACGTACAGGCGCACAACAATGAGTAACATCTGCATGAAATGCTCACATTTAAGGGTGATGTACACACACATTGGGGGTGAATTCATCAGGTGAAATGGAATAGACACCACTAGCCGTTCGATTCACTGGCAGAGCAGCGCCTCTAGAGGATGTGATGGACCCAGAGATGATGGCGTCCAAACCTGATTCCACACGGGGCTAGAACAGGGACATCCCCTTACACCCTCTCCCCGTCCTACTCGCGAAAACAGTGCCACCTTGAAAAGACCTCGAAAGACGAACATTGACATTGGAAAAAAATTATTGGCGAAAAAAATATATAGGAATTGAAGAACACAATATTGGCTGAAATATTTTTGTATTGAGGTTGAAAGAATGGTATTAAAATTACAAATAAGAAGATATTTCAATATTTATTTTTTCAGCCAATATTCTTTTTTTCAATGCCAACATTCTGTTTTTCAGCCAATATTTTTTTTCCAACGCCAATGTAAGCTGTCCCTGTTCGAGCCCCATAGATCAAATGCCAAAAATCTGCCTCTCTGATCCGGTGTTTTGATTTGCAGATTAAGCTGTTTTTATTGTCAAAAACCAACAACCACTCTTAGCCAGCAGCACTGAGAAAGCTACTTTACATGTGTGGCTCATACAATTACAATAGTTGCAATCGTTTGAATACACTTTATACTTCTGGTGAATCGTACTATACCAACACGTTCTCTCAGTCAAATATCGACTTTTGTCAAGTGTCCTGTTGCATCCCAGAGTGAGACACAAAGTCAGCCACCTGCGTTGTATGTTTACCCTTCCGTTTGCATCACGTTTCCACTTTTGCAGCCTTCCACGACCGTAGGCAGCGCATCACGTAAATAAAAAAAGAAAGTGGCGGAGGTAAGTGTTAAGCCACTTGTCCTAACAACAACCACACTTTCTGAACGTTACGCAATGTCGTGGCATAGAGAACATTTCATTCTGATGAAATGACCATGAGTCAACATGCACAAGTCCAGTCGATCATAGTCGATATGTGACGCTTTAGACATCAGAAAGTGTTGACTTTACAAAATTACAAAACATTATTTACTTAATCTGATGCGAACATGGCTGGACCATGCCTTATTTGCCTTATTTCTGAGTCGGGCCACCGTCGTCGAGACAAACGCTTCGAGAGACATGTGTAAAGGAATGTGCAACTTAGCCTCGGTATCTTCAATAAATGTGGTTTAGGGATCCCATTTCACACTATGAGTCATCCACATCGTGCCACAATGCCTTTTTATTCCTATAAGAAAACAATGTTTAGGAGAATACAATGTTACTGGGCAAAATTTAAGTTTGTAGCTTGAGTAGTTCCAGCAAAAATAGTTCAGTTCAACTACATGTGAGTGTCCCAGTCATCACATTAAGGTAGTATTTGATATTATAATATTCGGTAGAATATTGACTAATAACATTGTATATTTTTTCATTCTGTTGTTGTGACAAGGATTTGAAGCTGTTGAGTATTTGTCCATTGTGACTTGGCCGGTCATGAAAACACACACAGTTCATCTATGATTTGCTGTCTCCGCTCAGATCTTCTCCAGATAAAGCCTGGTCGCAACAGACGCAATTGTAATTTATGCTGTTATGTTGTTCACCAAACAAGACAGGCTGTCAAATAAGATCCGTCACACAAAATAAAGGGTCTGTGAGGACTCCTGCCACTTTGAATTTCAGACCGTCTTCAGCGTAAACAAGGGCTATTTTCCACAGCTACCTGCCCGTGACATATTGCCCACTTATCCATCAGCAGACTGGAAGAACGCGGCGGGCCATTTCCCTCGTTTCTTGACACTCAAATCACATTTAAAGCGTAAAGAGGAATAAATCAAGATCTCAAGAGTCAGATTAATTAATGCTCGTGCTTGACGAGCAGCTGAGGATTGATGCGAGCCCTGGGTGCGACAATCGTGTACGTGAGCAGCAATTACGGTAATGACAGTGCTGACATACGCGCTGGTGTTGGGTTCAAGCCTACATGAGCCCAACAGTCTTATTGGATGGAGTCTGCTGAAAGAGCCAGTTGGTGTCTGAGTGATTCATTGTGGGGAGAATGCTACTGTTTCAAAGTGGAGTAGCTGCAGCAGGGTCAGCTACCCATACATTGTTAGGCACAAACACCAACTGCCTTAGCACTGTTTTGCTGTTTCTGCAGTCAAGAACGGAGGAGGCTTCATTGTCATGAACAGATCAGCATTTTAGAGAGCTGGTATAATACAGACAGGCAAAATACAAGGCAACAAAGACAGAATAAATTAGGAAAACACTGCAACTGTTTTTAAAACATTGTATAACTTATTACATAATTCTTCAATTGCAGATTAAAAAATATCTGGAAAAAATAAAAGAAAATGCCTTTTTCATTTGAGGTTGATTTTTTTTTATCTCTGCACGCTTCACAGCAGCAGCAATAACACCCACAGAATTTCTCATTTACAAATTTATTGGTCTAATATATAGATTGTTTATTGCACTGGGCTTCCACGGCGAACCTTTGGCCTTTAGGTGCATCAAAGAGCTATTGCAGCAATTGACCTTATCTCAGGAACACTGCTTTTCTTTCTTCCCTGTTGGACAATGAGAGACTCAAATCCAAGTTTTAATACACTGTTGAGAAAAGTGTGTTTTTATACCACAGGCAGTGGTATGAAATGTGAGCAATGCAACATGTGCAGTACTTCTGGTAAGCTGGTAATGAATGGTGGCCATATGTTTGTATCGGAGGGAAAAAGAGGGATGTAATATTAGTGTTTGGTAGAATAGCAAACCTGTCCTCAGGTTTAAAGGGAATCATAACATTTATAGAACTTAAATACAAAATCATTTAACAGCAGTTTATTCTGTAAAAAAACAACAAAATACATGTGGTTTGTGGCGCGGTTGAGGAAGCAGCTCAGCATCACTGGGTCAGATGTTGCATGTCCTCTTTACATGTGAGCAGTGACGTCATGACACTGCGTTGCCCATATTGTTTCATCAATAGAGTTGTCGATGTTTCCGATGAAGAGGAACCGCTGCTGCCTGACTGCGTCACTGGCACAGACCAAGAAGCTCAGTCTCTTACGGGTCAAGACGTGGCGTGGGACCCAAGTGCAGTGATGAAAGTCACAGGAGGCAGGAGCAAGTCAAAATACAATATTTGAATCTTTAACAACAATAAAACCACAACAGAAAGCGTCACCGAACCGGGAGAAACAAACCAACTTAAATCTGGAAACAGAGAGACAAATACACAATGAACAGAAATAGTAAAATCACAGAAAAAAACAGGAAACACAGGAAGGAACTAAACTCTAACTCAGGCACCAGGGTTTCAGAGACTGTAGTTGAAAATGAGCAAACTAGAGCACAGAGAGAGAACAAACAAGGAGAGTCAAATTACCACTGGAACAATAGAAGACAATCTGGCACACGTCGCTGGGGTCCAGGTGTTCTTATACTCAGGCGATCGGGGTAGATTGGCTTTAGCTGTACCACAGGAACAGGAAGAACGGAGGGAAAAAACAAAACAGGACTCAAGGGACCTAAATAAAAGCGGAATCATGACACAGTCAGAAAAGTACTAGAGTGAGATAATCAGTAATCCTGTTGAAACAGAATATAATCTCAAATGTTGCTATCGCTAGATGCTAGAACATAAACCAATATGTTGTTTTTATTCAGTTCCATGTGTGAAAAAAAACACTTTTTCTTCATTGATCTGGGATAATTCCATGATAGCGCTACTCTAAGCCGCCACAGCAGTACTTCCACAACTTACACAGACATCCAGTGGAATGTACATTAATTTCTTGGAAGCATCATCATGGCTTATCTCAAGCTAAATTAAGTCTGCATCTTAATGACATGTCAGCAGAAAAATGACAAAAGGAACAATCCTCCGTGATGTGAACTCATTTGCAGCTTGAGAATCAGTGCATTCTCTACGTTGACACATCATTTAAGTAATCGCATAGTTAGGCGCCTGCAAATAAAGTACAGAGTTTGAGGAATCCATCGCCCATGATAAACACTTGACAGCTAAAGCACAACTATTATCATAAAGGCGCATGAGCATCGGCCGCTCCAATTAGAGCATGTAAATGAAATGCCTAACAACCGTCGTTGAATAATTCAGATGTTAGACTGGTGTCACGGTGATTTGTTCACAGTAAAGAGCAGTGATACGAAAAAAAGAAAAAGAGAAATCTTTTAGCACAAGTGACCACCGAATGAGGCGGCATGAAGAGTTATGTGGAGGGGAAAAAAAAGGCGGGTGCACGTCACATTATGTTTGGCAGGGCATGCACGTCAAATTACATGCAAGAGGGCCGAGTCTGGACTTCATTTACTGACTCACTGGAGAAATATTTCAATATCAAACAAATAAATGAAAAAAATCCTGGATGTCACCGCTCCAAAAACAGCAGCTGTGATGTGTTAGACTAACCGCAGAAGACGTGAACTCCCTTTCCTCCGTCACTCCAATCGCGTCAATGTGTTTGGAACTCAAACAGCTTCTTTCGAATGAGGCAACTGTATATGTTACTCTGTGACGTCTGTGTGAATATATGACATTAGAAAGCCAAATGTCAACACTGAATTCATTCAGCTCTAGTGTACTCATTAGAAGTACATGAGTATAGTGGTGTTGCCAACTTCATTCTTGGAGTTCATGTTGATATCGTCGCTGTCGTGCATCCTCTTTTGACCTCTAGTGCGAGAGGATCATTAAACATACCTCTCATCTTATCTTATCATAAAGAGAGATTATAATAAGACAAGTCAAGTTCAGTCAACATCCCGAATAAGAGGTATCTTCAGTCATAGTTTTTCTCGTTCTTGGATTCTATGAAAAGCACATATTTCTGCTGTCTACAGTATGTAGAGGATTCTGCTGTTAGCCCCTCCCCTATTACACTAAAAGTGAAGTTTGATTTTGTATCCCTGCCAGAAAGAGTGTCGCTCTCATTTAAAACACAGATTGCCTACATGAATATTAGTAAGCCTTTCATACGTACTGTTTATATTTTCAAAAGCTCAAGGCTGTCAAATTGTTTTCAACATTTTGACTTGGTAAAAGGATACAAATTCTGTCAGCTCATCATTGTCTGAATATTCTCAACTGATATGGTCAAATGTTATGATTATTTTTTCAATGTTGTCAATGTAAATATGAGATGGCTCACTCTTAAAACAATTATTTAGCATTGGTTCTGTGAGCCTCCTAGTTTGAAAAAGTCTGATTCTCCTACTTGCATAGCAACAAAGGGTTAGGGAAAACATCCGGACACTTTCTTCACTGAATTATGCCAGATGTCAGTTGTTAATGGCCACCCCTTATGTGGCTCTCCTCCTAACTGACGGTGCCACCAAAAAGTCACTATGACGGTTTGATGGGCTTTAAAAGGCAATTGACATGTGGTTTCATGAAGCACCAACGTAGCGTCATTCCGGGCTTACACAACCACATCTGGCATTTTTATTTGCGTGATGGCGTCAGGATGGGCGGAACACGTTCTTCAATAGCGTCAACAATAATGTGTTTACATGGAAGACTGAAGGCAGCCTTCGGCGTCAGTATAGGACGCAAAAGTCCACTTTCCCGACATCAATATTTTCCACTATGGGAGGGAGGATGTGTTGCAACAGCACCACTCCACCTCCGAACTGCAAATCAATCGCATGTTGACATATTATACAAATCAGGCAATGAGGAGTTCTACTGACTTTTAGCCAATAGAAACCTTCCCGACTGCACAACAGTCAAATATCGCCTTTCATTTATTTTGTCGACAGAATATCACAGAGTGCAATGATCTCAGTCGGACAGCTGGTAGCTGTGGTGTTAGCTCCTGCAACAGAGGCCCGTGGTCATAATGACTGGCAGCGCAATAGAACAGAAATGAATTGGGGAGAGTTTGATCTAATCTGCAGAGGTTCTAAAATAATGCTGTGAGGCAAATAAATATTCCTGGGTGCTGTGTTAATGTTTGATCCACCTTCATACATGGATGTCACTTTGAATAAAACATGTTCTTTTGCAATTTGATTTTCTTCAATGAATGTTGGCAAGATTTTTTTGAGTCCATCCCCACAACCCCTCCATCGTAATTGGTCCAACTATGCCATCACTACGAACACACTGGAGAATAATTCCGATTAGAAACGAGTGAAGGGGAAAAGCCAACAGCAAAGCCCTACAGCATGAAAGACCCTAACCACCATATCGCTGCCCCGATAAGCCTCCTCAAGCTTATCAGCCGTTGAGTAATTTCAATTAAAGGGGTTTTGCAAGACAAGTGGTTAAATACCTCAGAGGAAACCTGTCACCACGGGAGAGGTGGCTGACTTCCTGAGCGAGGAGGAAGAAGAGCACTGGACTTGGACGTGATATATGTTATTGCATTTGCTCCAGCACCAACCGCATCACGAACTCACTGTCCAACACAAGACAAAGGTCCCGCCACACCCCTGCAGGATGACGAAAGAGCCAGAAGAATGCGATAGTTTAGGGATTAACAATGAAAAAGCCCTGAAGGGGAGCAGAGAGAGGCCTTTTGCCAACAAGAGATAGGGCGATTCGGGAGCTTAGCGTTGTCAAATGTTTTACTCAGCCATGACTGTGAGTCGTGCCAAACAGATTAGCTTGTTTACCACAGGTTCTTGTTGAAGAGATAAATCTTTAAATGTTGCCCGTAACAGGAGGGGAAGAGGAGCATCGACGTCGCCCAATGTGGCAAGAGTGGGGAGCATCTGACGCAAGTGGGTAACAAAGGCAACCAGAGTCAGAAATAAAACTTCTCATTAGGCTCTCAGTTGTCTGATAATGACAGCTGTATGCAGACAGCGATCAGTAACGCCCTGCCATATCTGCATGAAATGAAGATCCAACTATTGGCGTGTCAGGCCTGTTGATGAAAAAGATGGAGTGATGTATGAGGGGGTGCAGGGTAAAGACTTCACTGGCTTCTTTGTTGAAGCTCGGCGAAATTCTCGCCTCTCCAAGTCCTTTTGTTCTAGCGCGGGTGATGATGCTCCCCTGGGCGTGTTCAGCGAGAGAAGCCCAATCTCACGGAATAATCGTCTTCAAGACACCATCAGGGTGCTTTATAATTTTGAGCAAATGGAGGAAAAAAAGAAGCGTTCAGGGGCGCATGAGAGGAAACTGAAAACATACATGCCAGCACGTATCCTGGAGGAAGCATA